>NC_057810.1:617862254-617943355 GCF_018294505.1 Triticum aestivum | reverse complement strand
AAGGCGGCGGCAGTGGCTCGGCTGGACCTTTGGCCCAGTCGAGCGACGAAACATTTTTTTAAAATAATTTCACCCGAAGAAAAATTCCTAATAAAATATTAAACAAAGTTCTAAAAAACCAAAAACAAGTTTCACCGTCTAAATAAAATATTTAGAACAAAGTGAACATTTTTCTGGCCCAAGAATGCAATTTTTAAAAATGCATATTTTTCTAATTCAAACAAAATAGCAAATAAAATACCAAAAAATTATAATTTGATGCTAAAATTCTTTCTCCAATATTTCTCTTAATTTGAAGAAGTCATATTATCTTCTCTCTTTATTTTTGATATAGGAAATAACTGGAGAAAAAATAATAATAAATCAAAATGATCCTTTCTTCAAATTTGAAACAAATTCAAATATGAATTTTTGTGAAACCTCCAACTCTCTCCTTGGGTCCTTGAGTTGCTTAAGATTTCTAGGATCTCAACCAAAATGCAAGAATAAATATGATATGCATATGATGATCTATGTATAACATCCAAATTGAAATTTGGGATGTTACAAACCCACCCCCCTTAAGATGAATCTCGCCCTCGAGATTCGGGTTGGTCAGCAAAAAGGTTTGGGTGGTCTCTACGGTGATCTTCTTCTCGCCCCCAGGTGGCTTCCTCCTAGGTATGGTGGCTCCACTGAACTTTGCAAAACTTGATAACCTTGCTGCGAGTAACTCGACTGGAAAACTCGAGAATCTTGACTGGCTTCTCTTCATAGGTCAAATCACTGTCTAACTGAATTGCTTCCAGTGGCACTATATCTCTCAGAGGAATATCGGCCATCTCTGTGTGGCACTTCTTCAACTGGGAAACGTGAAACACATCGTGAACTCCTGACGATCCTTCTGGCAATTCCAACTTATACGCAACTTCTCCCATGCGTTCCAAAACTCTGTATGGTCCCACAAAATGTGGTGCTAGCTTTCCTTGACTCCAAAACGCTTAACTCCTCGAAGCGGGGACACACGAAGATATACTATGTCTCCGACTTCGTAAACTATCTCCTTGCGTTTAGTATCCGCACAACTCTCCTGCCTGGACTAGGCTACCTTGAGTCTATCGCGAATCAACTTAACCTTCTCTTAAGAGTCTTTGATTAAATCTGGTCCGAACAACTGTCGATCTCCAACTTCATCCCATGATAACGGTATCCTGCACCTCCTTCCATACAAAGCTTTGAAAGGGACCATCTTCAAACTGGCTTAATAATTGTTGTTATAAGAAAACTCTGTGTTGGGGAACGTAGTAATTTCAAAAAAATTCCTACGCACACGCAACGAGAGGGGAGAGTGTTGTCTACGTACCCTCGTAGACCGAAGCGGAAGCGTTGACATAACGTAGAGGAAGTAGTCGTACGTCTTCCCAGTTCAACCGATCCAAGCACCATTACTCCGGCACCTCCGAGTTCTTGGCACACGTTCAGCTCGATGACGTTCCCCGGGCTCCGATCCAGCAAAGCTTCAGGGAGGAGTTCCGTCAGCACGATGGCGTGGTGACGATCTTGATGTTCAACCGTCGCAGGGCTTCGCCTAAGCACCGCTACAATATGACCGAGGTGTAATATCGTGGAGGGGGGCACCGCACACGGCTAAGGAACGATCACGAAGATCAACTTGTGTCTCTATGGGGTGCCCCCTACCCCCGTTTATAAAGGAGTGGAGGAGGGGAGGGCCGGCCCTCTCTATGGCGCGCCCTAGGGGAGTCCTACTCCCACCGGGAGTAGGATTCCCCCTTTCCTAGACCAACTAGGAATCCTTCCAAGTATTAGGAGTAGGAGACAAGGAAGGGGGAGGGAGAAGGGAAGGAAGGAGGGGGCGCAGCCCCTCCCCCTAGTCCAATTCGGACTAGGCCTTGGGGGGGCGCGCGGCCTGCCCTAGGTAGCCCCTCTCTCTTTCCCGTATGGCCCGATAAGGCCCAATACTTCTCCCCCGTATTCCCGTAACTCCTCGGTACTCCGAAAAATACCCGAATCACTCGGAACCTTTACGAACTACGAATATAGTCGTCCAATATATCGATCTGTACGTCTCGACCATTTCGAGACTCCTCGTCATGTCCCCGATCTCATCCAGTACTCCGAACTCCTTCAGTACATCAAAACTCATAAAATCATAATATAACTGTCATCGAAACCTTAAGCGTGCGGACCCTACGGTTCGAGAACAATGTAGACATGACCGAGACACATCTCCGGTCAATAACCAATAGCGGGACCTGGATGCCCATATTGGTTCCTACATATTCTACGAAGATCTTTATCGGTCAGACCGCATAACAACATACGTTATTCCCTTTGTCATCGGTATGTTACTTGCCCGAGATTCGATCGTCGGTATCCAATACCTAGTTCAATCTCGTTACCGGCAAGTCTCTTTACTTGTTCCGTAATACATCATCTCGCAACTAACTCATTAGTTGCAATGCTTGCAAGGCTTAAGTGATGTGCATTACCGAGAGGGCCCAGAGATACCTCTCCGACAATTGGAGTGACAAAACCTAATCTCGAAATACGCCAACCCAACATGTACCTTTGGAGACACCTGTAGTACTCCTTTATAATCACCCAGTTACGTTGTGACGTTTGGTAGCACCCAAAGTGTTCCTCCGGTAAACGGGAGTTGCATAATCTCATAGTTACAGGAACATGTATAAGTCATGAAGAAAGCAATAGCAACATACTAAACGATCGGGTGCTAAGCTAATGGAATGGGTCATGTCAATCAGATCATTCAACTAATGATGTGATCCCGTTAATCAAATCACAACTCATGTCTATGGTTCGGAAACATAACCATCTTTGATTAACAAGCTAGTCAATTAGAGGCATACTAGTGACACTCTGTTTGTCTATATATTCACACATGTATTATGTTTCCGGTTAATACAATTCTAGCATGAATAATAAACATTTATCATGAAATAAGGAAATAAATAATAACTTTATTATTGCCTCTAGGGCATATTTCCTTCAGTCTCCCACTTGCACTAGAGTCAATAATCTAGTTCACATCGCCATGTGATTTAACACCAATAATCATATCTGTATATGATTAACACCCATAGTTCACATCGTCATGTGACCAACACCCAAAGGGTTTACTAGAGTCAATAATCTAGTTCACATCGCTATGTGATTAACACCCAAAGAGTACAAAGGTATGATCATGTTTTGCTCTTTAGAGAAGTTTAGTCAACGGGTCTTTCACATTCAGAGCCGTATGTATTTTGCAAATATTCTATGTCTACAATACTCTGCACGGAGCTACTCTAGCTAATTGCTCCCACTTTCAATATGTATCCAGATTGAGACTTAGAGTCATCTGGATTAGTGGCAAAACTTTCATTGACGTAACCCTTTACGATGACCCTTTTGTCACTTCCATAATCGAGAAACATATCCTTATACCACTAAGGATAATTTTGACCGTTGTCTAGTGATCTACTCCTAGATCACTATTGCACTCCCTTGCCAAGCTTAGTGGTAGGGTATGCAATAGATCTGGTACACAGCATGACATACTTTATAGAACCTATGGTTTATGCATAGGGAATGACTTTCATTCTCTTTCTATCTTCTGCCGTGGTCGGGTTTTGAGTCTTACTCAATCTCACACCTTGTAACACTGGCAAGAACTCTTTCTTTGACTGTTCCATTTTGAACTACTTCAAAATCTTGTCAAGGTATGTATTCATTGAAAAATTTATCAAGCGTCTTGATCTATCTCTATAGATCTTGATGCTCAATATGTAAGCAGCTTCACCGAGGTCTTTCTTTGAAAAAACTCCTTTCAAACACTCCTTTACGCTTTACAGAATAATTCTACATTATTTCCGATCAACAATATGTCATTCACATATACTTATCAGAAAGGCTGTAGTGCTCCCACTCACTTTCTTGTAAATACAGGCCTTTCCAAAAGTCTGTATAAAACCATATGCTTTGATCAACACATCAAAGCGTATATTCCAACTCCGAGATGCTTGCACCAGTCCATTGATGGATCTCCTGGAGCTTGCACATTTTGTTAGCACCTTTAGGATTGACAAAATCTTCTGGTTGTATCATATACAACTCTTCTTTAAGAAAACCATTAAGGAATGCAGTTTTGACATCCATTTGCCAGATTTCATAAAATGTGGCAATTGCTACATGATTCAGACAGACTTTTAAGCATCGATACGAGTGAGAAAATCTCATTGTATTCAACATCTTGAACTTTGTCAAAAACCTTTTTCGACAAGTCTAGCTTTGTAGATAGTAACACTACTATCAGCATCTGTCTTTCTCTTGAAGATCCATTTATTTAACATGGCTTGCTGATCATCGAGCAAGTCAATCAAAGTCCATACTTTGTTCTCATACATGGATCATATCTCAGATTTTATGGCTTCAAGCCATTTCCCGGAATCTGGGCTCATCATCGCTTCCTCATAGTTCGTAGGTTCATCATGGTTGAGTAACATGACTTCCAAAACATGATTACCGTACCACTCTGGTGCGGATCTTACTCTGGAAGACCTACGAGGTTTGGTAGCAACTTGATCTGAAGTTTTATGATCATCATCATTAACTTCCTCACTAATTGGTGTAGGAATCACTGGAACTGATTTCTGTGATAAACTACTTTCCAATAAGGGAGAAGGTACAAATTACCTTATCAAGCTCTACTTTCCTCCCACTCACTTCTTTCGAGAGAAACTCCTTCTCTAGAAAGGATCCATTCTTGGCAACGAATGTCTTGCCTTTCGGATCTGTGATAGAAGGTGTACCCAACATTTTGGGTATCCTATGAAGACGCACTTTTCCGATTTGGGTTCAAGCTTATCATGTTGAAACTTTTTCACATAAGCATCGCAACCCAAACTTTAAGAAATGACAACTTTGGTTTCTTGCTAAACCACAGTTCATAAGGCGTCGTCTCAACAGATTTTGATGGTGCCCCTTTTAAAGTGAATGCAACTGTCTCTAATGCATAACCCCAAAAACGATAGTGGTAAATTGGTAAGATACATCATAGATCGCACTATATCCAATAAAGTACTGTTATGATGTTCGGACACACCATTAAGCTGTGGTGTTCCAGGTGGCATGAGTTTGTGAAACTATTCCACATTGTTTTAGTTGAAGACCAAACTCGTAACTCAAATATTTGTCTCCGCGATCAAATTGCAGAAACTTTATTTTCTTGTTACGATGATTTTTCCACTTCACTCTGAAATTCTTTGAACCTTTCAACTATTTCAAACTTATGTTTTATCTAGTAGATATACCCATATCTGCTCAAATCATCTTGTGAAGGTCAGAAAATAACGATACTTGCCATGAGCATCAACACTCATTGGATCGCATACATCGGTATGTATTATTTCCAATAAGTCAGTAGCTTGTTCCATTGTTCCGGAGAACAGAGTTTTAGTCATCTTGCCCAAAAGGCACGGTTCACAAGCATCAAATGATTCATAACCAAGTGATTCCGAAATTCCATCTGTATGGAGTTTCTTCATGCGCTTTACACCGATATGACCCAAACGGCAGTGCCACAAATAGGTTGCACTATCATTATTAACTTTGCATCTTTTGGCATCAATATTATGAATATGTGTATCACTACGATCGAGATCCAACAAACTATTTTCATTGGGTGTATAACCATTGAAGGTCTTATTAATGTAAACAGAATAACAATTATTCTTCAACTTCAAATGAATAACTGTATCACAATAAACATGATCAAATCATATTCATGCTCAACGCAAACGCTAAATAACATTTATTTAGGTTTAACACTAATCCCGAAAGTATAGGGAGTGTGTGATGATGATCATATCA
Organism: Triticum aestivum; assembly: GCF_018294505.1. Classification (NCBI taxonomy): domain Eukaryota; kingdom Viridiplantae; phylum Streptophyta; class Magnoliopsida; order Poales; family Poaceae; genus Triticum; species Triticum aestivum. The sequence goes on along the minus strand of NC_057810.1, from coordinate 617,937,487 downwards.
ATCTTGGAACTATTTCCAACACTCATTGTCACTTCCTCTCAACTAGTCTCTGTTTATTCTCTAACTCCTGTTTCGAGTTACTAATCTTAGGAACCGAACAAGTATCAAATACTCAGGGGCTACTATAAACACTAGTAAGGCACACATCAATAACCTGTATATCAAATATACCCTTGTTCACTTTGCCATCCTTCTTATCCACCAAATATTCAGGGCATTTCCGCTTCCAGTGACCATTTCCTTTGCAGTGTAAGCACTCAGTTTCAGGCTTTAGGTTCAGCTTTGGGCTTCTTCGCGGGAGTGACAACTTGCTTGTCATTCTACTTGAAGTTCCCTTTCTTTCCCTTTGCCCTTTTCTTGAAACTAGTGGTCTTGTCAATCATCAACACTTGATGCTCTTTCTTGATTTCTACCTTCGTCGATTTCAACATCACAAAGAGCTCGGGAATCGTTTTCGTCATCCCTTGCATACCGTAGTTCATCACAAAGTTCTACTAACTTGGTGATGGTGACTAGAGAACTCTATCAATCACTATCTTATCTGGAAGATTAACTCCCACTTGATTCAAGCGATTGTAGTACCCAGACAATCTGAGCACATGCTCACTAGTTGAGCGATTCTCCTCCATCTTTTAGCTATAGAACTTGTTGGAGACTTCATATCTCTCAACTCGGGTATTTGCTTGAAATATTAACTTCAATTCCTGGAACATCTCATATGGTCCACAACGTTCAAAACGTCTTTGAAGTCTCGATTCTAAGTCGTTAAGTATGGTGCACTAAACTATCAAGTAGTCATCATATTGAGCTAGCCAAACATTCATAACGTCTACATCTGCTCCTGCAATAGGTCTGTCACCTAGCAGTGCATTAAGGACATAATTCTTCTGTGCAGCAATGAGGATAAACCTCATATCACGGATCCAATCCGCATCATTGCTACTAACATTTTTCAACATAATTTTCTCTAGGAACATATCAAAATAAACATATGAAAGCAACAACGCGAGCTATTGATCTACAACATAATTTGCAAAATACTATCAGGACTAAGTTCACGATAAATTTAAGTTCAATTAATCATATTACTTAAGAACTCCCACTTAGACAGACATCTCTCGAGTCATCTAAGTGATCACGTGATCCAAATCAACTAAACCATAACCGATCATCACGTGAGATGGAGTAGTTTTCAATGGTGAACATCACTATGTTGATCATATCTACTATATGATTCACGCTCGACCTTTCGGTCTCCGTGTTCCGAGGCCATATCTGCATATGCTAGGCTCGTCAAGTTTAACCTGAGTATTCCGCGTGTGCAAAACTGGCTTGCACCCGTTGTAGATGGACGTAGAGCTTATCACACCCGATCATCACGTGGTGTCTGGGCACGACGAACTTTGGCAACGGTGCATACTCAGGGAGAACACTTCTTGATAATTAGTGAGAGATCATCTTAAAATGCTACCGTCAATCAAAGCAAGAATAAGATGTATAATAGATAAACATCATATGCAATCAAAATATGTGACATGATATGGCCATGATCATCTTGCGCCTTTGATCTCCATCTCCAAAGTATTGTCATGATCTCTATCATCACCGGCACGACACCATGATCTTCATCATCTTGATCTACATCAATGTGTCATCACATGGTTGTCTCACCAACTATTGCTCTTGCAACTATTGCTATTGTATAGCGATAAAGTAAAGCAATTATTTGGCACTTGCATCTTATGCAACAAAGAGACATCCATAGGGCTTCTGCCAGTTGCCGATAACTTCAACAAAACATGATCATCTCATACAACAACTTATATCTCATCACGTCTTGACCATATCACATCACAACATGCCCTGCAAAAACAAGTTAGACGTCCTCTACTTTGTTGTTGCAAGTTTTACGTGGCTGCTATGGGCTGAGCAAGAACCGTTCTTACCTACGCATCAAAACCACAACGATAGTTCGTCAAGTTGGTGTTGTTTTAACCTTCTCAAGGACCGGGCGTAGCCACACTCGGTTCAACTAAAGTTGGAGAAACTGACACCCGCTAGTCACCTGTGTGCAAAGCACGGCGGTAAAACCAGTCTCGGGTAAGCGTACGCGTAATGTCGGTCCGGGCCGCTTCATCCAACAATACCGCCGAACCAAAGTATGACATGCTGGTAAGCAGTATGACTTATATCGCCCACAACTCACTTGTGTTCTACTCGTGCATATAACATCAACGCATAAAACCTAGGCTCGGATACCACTGTTGGGGAACGTAGTAATTTCAAAAAAATTCCAACGCACACGCAAGATCATGGTGATGCATAGCAACGAGAGGGGAGAGTGTTGTCTACGTACCCTCGTAGACTGAAGCGGAAGCGTTGACACAACATAGATGAAGTAGTCGTACGTCTTCCCGGTTCAACCGATCCAAGCACCGTTACTCCGGCACCTCCGAGTTCTTGGCACACGTTCATCTCGATGACGCTCCTCGGGCTCCGATCCAGCAAAGCTTCGGGGAGGAGTTCCGTCAGCACGACGACATGGTGACGATCTTGATGTTCAACCGTCGCAGGGCTTCGCCTAAGCACCGCTACAATATGACCGAGGTGTAATATCGTGGAGGGGGGCACTGCACACGGCTAAGGAACGATCACGAAGATCAACTTGTGTCTCTATGGGGTGCCCCCTGCCCCCGTATATAAAGGAGTGGAGGAGGGGAGGGTCGGCCCTCTCTATGGCGCGCCCTAGGGGAGTCCTACTCCCACCGGGAGTAGGATTCCCCCTTTCCTAGTCCAACTAGGAATCCTTCCAAGTATTAGGAGTAGGAGACAAGGAAGGGGGAGGGAGAAGGGAAGGAAGGAGGGGGCGCAGCCCCTCCCCCTAGTCCAATTCGGACTAGGCCTTGGGGGGCGCGCGGCCTGCCCTAGGCAGCCCCTCTCTCTTTCCCGTATGGCCCAATAAGGCCCAATACTTCTCCCCCGTATTCCCGTAACTCCTCGGTACTCTGAAAAATACCCGAATCACTCGGAACCTTTCCGAACTCCGAATATGGTCGTCCAATATATCGATATTTACGTCTCGACCATTTCGAGACTCCTCGTCATGTCCCTGATCTCATTCGGGACTCTGAACTCCTTCGGTACAACAAAACTCATAAACTCATAATATAACTGTCATCGAAACCTTAAGCGTGTGGAGCCTACGGTTCGAGAACAATGTAGACATGACCGAGACACGTCTCCGGTCAATAACCAATAGCGGGACCTGGATGCCCATATTGGTTCCTACATATTCTACGAAGATCTTTATCGGTTAGACCGCATAACAACATATGTTATTCCCTTTGTCATCGGTATGTTACTTGCCCGAGATTCGATCGTCGGTATCCAATACCTAGTTCAATCTCGTCACCGGCAAGTCTCTTTACTCGTTCCATAATACATCATCTCGCAACTAACTCATTAGTTGCAATGCTTGCAAGGCTTATGTGATGTGCATTACCGAGAGGGCCCAGAGATACCTCTCCGACAATTGGAGTGACAAAACCTAATCTCGAAATACGCCAACCCAACATGTACCTTTGGAGACACCTATAGTACTCCTTTATAATCACCCAGTTACGTTGTGACGTTTGGTAGCACCCAAAGTGTTCCTCCGGTAAACGGGAGTTGCATAATCTCATAGTTACAGGAACATGTATAAGTCATGAAGAAAGCAATAGCAACATACTAAACGATCGGGTGCTAAGCTAACGGAATGGGTCATGTCAATCAGATCATTCAACTAATGATGTGATCTCGTTAATCAAATCACAACTCATGTCTATGGTTCGGAAACATAACCATCTTTGATTAACAAGCTAGTCAAGTAGAGGCATACTAGTGACACTCTATTTGTCTATATATTCACACATGTATTATGTTTCTGGTTAATACAATTCTAGCATGAATAATAAACATTTATCATGAAATAAGGAAATAAATAATAACTTTATTATTGCCTCTAGGGCATATTTCCTTCACTCTGCATATGGCAAGTTGTCATCCCAACTAGATCCATAATCTAGAGCACAAGCTCTCAACATGTCCTCTAGAATCTGGTTGACTCTCTCGGTCTGTCCATCCGTCTGTGGATGAAAGGTTGTACTAAACTCTAGCCTGGTACCCAAAGTCTCATGCAACTAATTCCAAAACTTTGAGGTAAACTGGATTCCTCTATCTGATACAATGGTCCTCGGAACTCCATGTAGACATATGATCCTGGTCCTCGAAACTTTCCTTCAAATCCAGATACATCTTACAGTTTCCTGGGTGAATCGAGTACGGCGAATCATGGGCCTCCTGCAGAATCAACTTCCTAATCTCAGGGTCATTAGGCACATATACGCGATGCTCAAACCATAAAGTGTCGTGCTCATCCTCATGAAATCCTTTAGCCTTTCCTTTGCTCATCCTTTCCTTTATCTCGGCGGTCTCCTTGTCAGTCTTCTAGGCTTCTCTGATCTTACCCATCATAGTGGACTGAATTTCCAATGCTGCAACATAACCTTTCCGAACTATCTCCAAACATAACTCTCGAAGATCATTTGTTAACTCCTTAGGTAATCCTTTGGTTATGAGCATGTTAACATAACTCTTTCGGATCAACACATCTGCTACACATTGGCCTTTCCGTGATGATAGTGCAATTTCATATCATAATCCTTGCTCAGCTCCAACCATCTCCTTTTCCTGAGGTTCAACTCCTTCTGCGTGAAGATGTATTTCAAACTCTTATGATCCATGTATACCTCACAATGTTTTCCGATAAGAAAGTGTCTCCATGTCTTCAGTGCATGCACTACGGCTGCTAACTCCAAATCATGTGTGGCATAATTCAGCTCATGGGATTTAAGATGTCGTGAGGCATATGAAACAACTCTCCCTTCCTGCATAAGTACAGCTCCAAGTCCTCGTCGTGAAGCGTCACAATATACTTGATAATCCTTACGTTGGTCTAGGAGAATCAGCACTGGGGTTTTAACCAAACGTTTCTTCAACTCCTAAAAACTACCTTCACATTCCTTAGTCCATTTAAACTTGGTGTCCTTCTTCAATAACTCCGTCATGGGCTTTGCAATCCTGGAGAAATTCTCAATGAACCTCCGATAATATCCTGCGAGTCCAAGAAAACTTCTGATCTCTCCAACTGATGTGGGTGCCACCCATTTAGTCACAGAAGCAACCTTGGTAGGGTCTACTACTATTCCTTATTCGGATATAACATGTCCGAGAAATCCAACTTCCTTTAGCCAAAACTCACATTTGCTAAACTTGGCATACAACTGATGTTCTCCGAGCTTCTCAAGAACCAAATGCAAATGCTCTATATGCTCCTCTCATACTTTGAGTAGACCAATATATCATCAATGAACACCACGATGAACTTATGTTTGTTCATCACGTTCATAAAATAAGTAGGCACGTTAGTCAGACCGAATGACATAATGGTATACTCATATAGCCCGTACCTTGTGGTAAAAGCTGCCTTTGGTATATCCTGCTCTTGAATCTTCAACTGCTGATAACCCGACTGAAGATCAATCTTAGAGAAAACTTTAGCTCCTTGCAACTGGTCAAACAAATCATTGATCATCGGTAGTGGGTATTTGTTCTTGATCGTCACCTCATTCAATGCACGATAATCAACAACCATCCTTAAAGATCCATCCTTCTTCTCCAGTAGAAGCACTGGGGCTCCCCAAGGTGATGAACTTGGTCGAATGTAACCTTTCTCAAGTAACTCCTTTATCTGTTTCTTAACTTCCTCTAGATCTTGTGCGGGCATCCGATACGGTCTATTTGATATTGGCCCGGTGCCTGGCAATAGCTCAATCCAAAACTCAATGTCCCGGTTTGATGGCATGCCTGGTAACTCTTCTAGAAATATGTTGGGGTAATCCTTCACCACTGGTACTTCCTCCTATACAACTCCTGATAAGGAATTCACTTGAGTGCTCTTCGGCACATGCCAGGATACATACTTGATCCTCTTTCCTTCTGGGGTGGTGAGGAATATCGACTTACTAGCACAATCAATGTTTCCTCCATACTTTGATAACCAATCCATGCCTAGTATTATATCCAATCCTTGTGACTCCAAAATAATTAGATCAGAGGGAAACACATGGATACCAATGGTTAAGGGTAACAAATCACACCATCGGCTGGCCATATACTCTGCTCCTGGCGAGCTTACTAACATGGGTGAGCTAAGAGCTAGGGTTGGCAATTTAAACTTGTCCACAAATCCCCTTGATATGTATGAATGTGATGCTCCAGTATCGAAAAGAACAAGTGTGGTAAATGCATTAATCAAAAACTTACCGACAACTTCGTTGGGTTGATCCTCAATCTCCTCCACGCTGATGTGGTTCACCTGACCTTTGGTGAAGGGGTTGGGCTTCTTGGCAGAACCTCCATTGCCATTTCAATTCTTTGCTTCAGGACATTCATTGGCATAATGTCCAGTCTTCTGGCACTTGAAACAGGTAACGTGGCTCAGATCCCTCTTGGCTGGTGTTGAAGGGTTGGAACGGTTCTGGTTGCTACTTCCTCCATTCCCATTGCCATTCTTGGGGCCAGTATGGTTGTGCGAACTTGCTCCGTTGTGCATGTGTCCTCAATGGTTATGGCCTCCATGGTTGTGGGTATGTCCTCCCGAGTACGGGGAATAGCGGGGCTTCTGCTGAGCTCATGAAGTGTACCTCCCCTGTCCATACTTCCTCTTGCGATTATCAATCTGTTGCTGCTTGCCTTCAATCATAAGAGCCTTGTCTACCAACTCCTGGTAGTTGTTGAATGTTGCCACCATCAACTGCATGCTCAGCTCATCATTCAGTCCTTCCACAAACTTCTCCTGTTTAGCGGCATATGTAGCTACGTCATCAGGGGCATAGCATGCTAACTTGCTAAACTCATCTACATACTGGCCCACTGTACGTCCTCCTTGGCGCAAGTTGCAAAACTCGCGCTTCTTCATGCTCATAGCTCCTGGTGAAACATGGGCAGTGCGGAAAGCCTGCTGAAACTGATCTCATGTAACAGTGTCAATGGAGTAAGTGGCTCTGAAATTCTCCCACCAAGATGCTGCGGGTCCATCAAGCTGATGTGCGACAAAATGCACCCTTTCCACATCCATGCATCCTGCAGTGGTCAGCTCTCTTCCAATCTTGCGGAGCCAAACATCTGCAACAATCGGCTCGGTGCTACGAGAGAACACTGGCGGATTCAATCTTAGGAAGCGGGCTAAGTGATCAACAGGGGGGTGGTGGTGGGTTGTTGTTGTTATTGTTGCCTTGGTTTTTATTCTGAACTAATATTTGCATCAAGGCATTCTGTTGCTGGATCAACTGAGTGAGCTCCGGTAGGAAGGCAAATCCATTGTCACGTCTCGGAGGCATCTGATGGGTTAGAAGGGGTGAGAAATCGGAATAGACTGGGGTCTAAGAGAGATTCACTACCCATAATGCTCATGAGACAAACACAATCAATTCCACTTCATTCAATAGCACACAAGATCACTCAAAGCGGTCTAATCTATGATTACAAACTCGAGAAATACTACTAATTACAATGGTGGTCGTCTAGAAATTTTCATCGGATGAATACTCCATGATATCTGCTCCAGCTTCATCTTCATAATCATCATCACTATCAGGGTCGGAGTCAGTGTCGTCGATGATGATGTAGTCTTCTAGGTGGTTGTCCTCCTCTAGTGCAGGGTCTCCCATGAATACTCCTAGCTTCTTCTTCAGGTCTTCATTCTTCTCAAGTAGTATAGCAATCTCTTCCTCGTATCCATTACGTGTAGACTTGAGTTCCTCCTCCAGCTCGTTGTTTCTCCTCACCAGCTTTTTGATCTTGTTCATGTGGATAATTTGTTGATTCTCCTGTTGACAAATATGATCTCCCATCTCTTGAATATAGGCTGTAATTGATCCATCCCTCCTGGTATGAATCATCTCCCATTTGTCATCTCGGCGGCCACATATGTGGTAAATGGTATTCTCCAGCTCCTTATGATACACCTCACATTAGCATCCAAAAATGATATGTGCGACCATGCCCTTTCCTATACTCCAGCTTGGTGCATCCAGGTAGAAATCAATAGGCTTCGATGTTAGCGCAAATGTCCTCCCAGGTACCCAGACTTTGATCTTCCAGCGCTCCTCTTCCGGTACTGATGTAGAGAAAGTCCCCGTGAAGCTTGGTAGTCCAATGTTCAGATACTTAGTGACATCCTTCAAGTGCTTTCTGAAAGGGGTGTCGTCATCCAGCTGAGTGAACTTGTTCCCGAGATCCGCCATCTATAGAGTAGAAAGAGAGGAGAATTAGAAATGAGTAGAGAAGAGAAATCATGTGGCCCATTCTAGTGGTCGCATCCTACAATCAGCGTGTGCTCTGATACCATCTTGTAGCGACGAGACCTCAAACGGTCAAGTCTCTGTGCATCAGTGTCATCCATGGATCGGTAATGCTGACATGCACAATACTCGAGGAATTATAACAGAGTTTCAATCACACACTTATTACATCGAGTCCTCATAAAGAGTATGATTAAACAAAAACATCATGGTTGAAGGCCATCTAAACTAGATAACTACGGAAGCTTCGAAGGTAAATGAGTCCATCAACTCCAACGGCATAGCTGAGTGCAAAACAATGACCTATTGCACCTTATTCACCGTATGAGTAGTCTGCAACACAAGACGTTGCAGCCAGAAACGGGTCAGCACATGGAACATGCTGGCATAGTTACATTGTAAAGCAATGAAATGCAAGAACTATATCTACATGCAATATTTGGCTGGTGGAGGCTGTAAGTTTCATGGTTTTGCATAAAGCTAGTTTTTCCCTACAACAAAGGAATAAATTTATTTAACTACTCCCAAGTTTCCCATTATTTGAGAAGGTAACCCCAACTCAAATCCCAATTAAAAGTATCATCATTAACCCAAATCAAATTAATTAAAGTAACGTGATGAGATTGCATTAATAGATTCAAGTACTAGATACTCAAGAAGTCCATAAACGGGGACACAGCTAACCATGATTAGTTTATACACTCTGCATAGGTTTGCGCACTTTTGCCCACAAGACTCGACCGCATCCATGATCGGATGATCAAGACATAGCCTTTCTGAAGCATTAACTCTCTACTCTGGGTAGACAGTACCACCTACATCCCCTACATCTGCTAGTCTACTTCTTCAAGAGCTCACACAACTTACTCAACTAAGCCAGAGCCCATAATGGCTTCTGGCTGCACACGGAAGTTTCTAGCATGAACAAGCTTATGATCCCTTTGAGCCTTGGTGGCATTCCATAGGATAATCACATGGGTACTCCAGGATTTCCAAAAATAGGCAACACTAGGTTCCTCGGGTGCCTCAACCAATCCACCCAGATGTGCACTAAAGTTGCCACCTTAATGTTGTCCATAATTAAATAACTCTCAAACTTCCATGTGTGAACTCACGATCCAATCCCCGTCTACGAGCATGGCTAAGAAATAATAAGCATAACGTATATTCCCGGGGTGATCAAAAGGTATGAGGTTCCTACCTCAAGCACTACAACCAAACCACATATTCCCAATCCTACTCATGCAAAATATTTGAGGGGCAATACTAATGCATAGTAAAAACTGGGTATAAAAGAGTATGATCAAAATGTAACTTGCCTAGCTGAAGATCTGCAAACTCTAGAGATTCGTAGTAACAAGCTTCGCACTCCGGGTAATCTAGCGTAGATAAACAATAGTATACATAAGAAATCACTCAATCAAAACACAAGAAAAACCGAGAAAAGATCCAAATCAAACACAAAACAAGCAAATGGCTTAAACTAACAAGAGTCAAAACCTAACAGCATTATTATCATGTGAATTAGATCTTGGCAGTAAGTACATGTGATTAGCCCCGATTTGCAAAAAGATTCAACTAAAACGGAGCAACGAAACTCAAAATACGAACAAAACAAGATCGTTTACTAGTCTAGACTAAACTCAAATTTTACAATACCACAATCATGTTCAAGGTAATTAACTCGAAAGAACAAAACGATACAAAGATTTAGGCACTTGTTTCATGTAATTTGGATAAACGAGTAAAAATTTATGCTCATTTAAAGATCAGGGACTAAATCACTATAAAATAATTGCGGATAGGTCCCTGGCCAAAAAAACTAACGAATGATTGTTCGATGTCTGAACTAATCTGGCGAAAAGCGTTCGTTAAAACAAATGAACAGACGAAAACATGTGCTAACTAAATAAACCGAATGAAACCGATCTAAAAACCGTAATATAAAAATAAAAAAATGGAAATAAAAATAACCGAAGAACCAACGGTTCTTACCGGTTTCCATAGAAAAACCGGTGGCGGTCAACGGCGGCTACGGCGCGGGGCGTGCAAGGCGGCGGCAGCGCGAACAGCGGCGGTGGTGGCAAGCTTCGGCTGCGGCGGCGGGGTTCGGTGGGACGAAGGGAAGGTGGCGGCCTCGGGGCGGCTTATAAAGCCCCCCCCCCCCCGAGCTCTCCGACTTGGAGAGGGGGTCGGCGAGGCGGCGACGAGTCGGACTCCTCCGGGAGTTCGGCGTCTCCACGGCGGCGGCGCGAGCAAGGTGGCGGCGGCTGGGCTTCGGCCTGCTCGGCTGGGCCTTTAGCCCAGTCGGGCGACGAAACATTTTTTGGAAAAATAATTTCACCCGAAGAAAAATTCCTAATAAAGTCTAAAAAAAATCTAAAAAACCAAAATCAATTTTCACCGTCTAAATAAAATATTTAGAACAAAGTGAACATTTGTCTGGCCTAAGAATACAATTTTCAAAAATGCATATTTTTCTAATTCAAATAAAATAGCAAATAAAATACCAGAAAGATTATAATTTGATTTTAAAATTCTTTCTCCAATATTTCTCTTAATTTAAATAAGTCATATTATCTTCTATCTTTATTTTTCATACAGCAAATAATTGGAGAGAAAAAATAATAAAATCAAAATGATCCTTTCTACAAATTTGAAACAAATTCAAATATGAATTTTTGTGAAACCTCCAACTATCTCCTTGGGTCCTTGAGTTGCTTAAGATTCCTAGGATCTCAACCAAAATGCAAGAATAAATATGATATGCATATGATGATCTATGTATAACATCCAAGTTGAAAATTGGGATGTTACAAATTCCCTTACGTTCTCCTAAGACACATCTACTGGACAATGACTGGGAACGCCTTGTTCTGTACTGGGCCCGAACCAAGAATGTGGTAAGGCCTATCAGCTCATTTTTTATTTTTAAGTACTATATGTCTGCGTATTATTGTACTCTGTTCATGTAGAACAAGTGCTTAAACCTGAAGAACAACTTTTCTCATTTAAGATTTCAGTGCTATCGTGCACACTGCTTTGCTCTTGTATCACTATATTTACTCATACAAACTTATTTTTAAATTGAAGGATCCAATCGAAACTCCAATGGCACAACAGGGATATTTACACATGTTTCTTTAACAGGTTTGCTCTTATAAATATCTCTATTGATTTCAATTTCAATTGTGTATACAGTTGACTTCTCATGTCGTGCACATTACTATCATCACAATAGAGCCAATAGTGTTGTTGTACATGTAGACCCATGCTAAACCTGTTATGTGTCGACTTGTTTATTCTTTTCGAATGCTGACAGAATATTGGGGAAGAGTGCCTTATTAAGCAATGGTAAAGGAAGTAATGCAGATAAGGTTCAGGATAGTGACACATCCTTGTTGGTCTCCAACAAAGCTAATAAAATAGCTAAGGAAAACTATCTTGAAGACTGTGAGACAACCCCAAAGTCCTGTCTTGGTTTAGTGTTCGAGTTACTGCCACTACCGCTGGCACAAGTTATTCAAACTCACTCTCTGAATTAGTTCAGTTTCTTGAGTCTCAACTACAAGTTGAAAGACATCGATCAGTTGTGCTGAGACAAGAAGCCGAAGGACTGCGGAAGTCCCTGGAGCATTCAGATGCATACTTTTTGGTGCAACAGCAAGCGTTGGAGTATTTTAGCGCCAAATAGGACAAAGCTAATAAGCTTGCTAAGCTTATTCCCAACATGGTGGATACCCAGGATAACGTTTCTTGAGCTCTTCTGAAGTTGTTTCGGTTATGGACTTGTTTTGTTGCTGTGTCTATTTGCACTGCTGGCCAATTTAGACGACGGGTGTATGCAATATGCTGCTTTGTTCCCTATATTTGCACTGGTGGCAAACTTTGATGCCCAGTGGATGTAATATGTGTAATAGTCGTAATAGCCTAGCATTAGTTGCTTGCTTATTTATTTCCTTATTGTCTTGTTTAGTTGTTTTCTTGTAGTCACTGCAGTTCTTTTTTTGTGCTTTTGTAGTGGCCACAATAACCTATTTTTATAACTAGGCCACAATAACCATGGCAACACACGGACTATTGTAACCATGATCCTGCTACCTTTTGTAGTGACCATGACGCTCCATGGGCCGTAGGATCCATGGGCCTTCTATGGGCCATAGGATCCATGGTCCTTCTACGGGTCGTAGGATCCATGGGCATTCTATGGGACGTATAATCATTTTGCCAAACATGGGCCATACTATTCGTGGACCAATAACGGTCCGTAAAATGGGCCGTAAAAGGGCTAGAGTGGAAACATGCATTTTATGGCCTGACCATAACGGGCTGTTAATAGGCCGTATTTGATGATGCTATGAAAATGGCCCAACGGATTAACGGGCCACAAACGGGCCGACTGTAACCACAGGCTGAATTTGGCCCACAAGCAGAAAAGGCCAGTAACGGACCATAAGTAACCAAATCTGGAAATGAGCCCAAGAATAAATGGGCCCTGAGAAGGCCGAAAGGTAACACGGGCTGGAAACGGCCCAATGGAATAATGGGCCGTTAATGGTTATAAAGCGATACATTGTCCATGATGGGCCGGTTTCACCACGGGTCGTATCACATTCCTAGTTATGGTATGCACTAGGCTAGCCCTTCATGTGTGCATCATGTTTAAATTTTATTTAAGTTGAAATGGGGATTGCTCAAACCCTAGCACCAGATCAAATCAACTAGGTTCAAATAAAAATATTCTCAATGAACCCAAAATGCTCTTCAAAAAAGTTCATTATTTTTGGATTGGTCTAGAACCTCTCCCAAAAATGGTGCACATTTTCTAGGCCATTCTAGATTTTTTAATTAAATCATATGGTATTTGCATTTGGGCATTTAATTGCTAAATAATATTTTAGATGCTCAAATAATCACAAACTGAAATATTTGTTGTTGGAAATATTCCAAACAGTGACATTGAGCAGTTTCATGATTTTTGGAAATGCCCTGGCATTTTTTTAAAGCCAAACACAATTACAGAAAATAGAAAATGGAAATAAAAAGAGAGGGAGTTTACCTGGCAGCCCACTTACCTGGTCGAACCCCTGGCTGGGCTGGCCCACCTGGCCGTGCCAGTCATCACCTACCTCTGCCAGTAGGCAGAGGAGGGAGACAACGCACGCACGCGTGAGGCGCCACGCCTCCTCCCTGCTTGCCTGCCTCACCGAGGTGCCTCGAAGCCCCTCCTCGGCGCCGCTCTGGACCCCCTGACCTCCTCACTCTCCCCCTTCGTCTCTCCCTTGCCTCTCCATCTCGCACGCCCGAGCGTCACCGTCACCGCCGTCCGCTGCTGCCACGCCCTGAGCCACCTCCTCGCCTCCCCGACGCATCCATCGGCCTCGCCACCATCGCCTACGCCTTCTTCACCGATCCAAGCGACGTCGGAAGCCCGAATCACCATCCTCGACGTCTTCTTCAACCTCGGTCCGCCGAGATCGCCATCGTCGCCCCGCTTGCTCCGGCCCCTCCCTGAGCTCGTCGTCTGCTCCAACCGACTCCCCGTGAGCTCCTCTTCCTCCTCCCCCTTCCCGTTCTCGTTCTCGAGCACCACAGCAACCGCACCAAGCTCGGCCGCACCCGCCGCCGCCATCGCACGTCGCCGTCGTGGCCACTGCCACGTTGGATCGATTCTGAGCACGTCATTGTCTCCGCCGCACTCGCACGAGCCCGTAGCACTCCCCACGTGCCTCGCCGTGCCCCCTAGCATCGGAGTCGACCTCGCCTGAACTCTGGTGACCACCAAGGTCATCGCCGGCGATGTTTCTGGCCACCCCAGCACCTCGCACCGCCACCACTTGACGCGCGCGAGCTCCAGCTCCACGTAGCCGCTCTCCTCCGTCGATTTGGTCGCCGAAGGAGTAAACCCGCACCTCTCCGCCGCCCCTGGCCCTACCGGCGACGAGCCACGGGTCAACTTCGGCGAGTTTGTGTTAACAACCTAATAGTATCTCCTCTCGATCTATTACTCTCACACGAATTTGAGTAGCAATTCAGAGATTACAAGCCTGGATACAAGAATTGGGGGAAGGAGGAGGAAAGGGAAAGAGGTAGCCGCCGCCGCCGTGTTTCGTTGATCCACTGGATGCTTCTGGTGGTAGTGGTGGTGGTCAGTAAGTACTCCAGGATCACACCCACTGAGGCCCTTGGACCTTGCTGTTGGGCCGTTGCTGCCTGATGGGCCCAGCCGTAGGTGAGGCCGGGTCAAGGCTCTTGGTGATACTCAGCTTAATAGTGGCCCTGACACCCCCTCCTCCTTGCGAAGAGGCTTGCCCCCAAGCCTCTGCTGCGGGAAAACGTGCTTGCAGTTCCTGTTTATCCTCCCAAGCATCGGTGATTGCTGCTGGATCAGACCACCTGACAAGAACTTGCTCGACCATAGTACCATGCTTGCGCCTCCAGCGGGTGTCCAGAATCACTGATGGAACTGCAGGAACCAAAGATGTGACAGGTAGTTGTGTCTGAACTGGCGTACCTGGGAGCAGAGCTTTCGGGAGCAAAGAAACATGGAAAACTTGATGCACCGATGCATCCGGTGGGAGTTCCAATTTGTATGCCACCGGGTTGATCTTGGAGATGATGGTGTACGGCCCTAAGTAGCGGAAAGATAGCTTGTGGTTTGCACGCTTGGTCACGGATGTTTGCACATAAGGTTGGAGCTTCAAAAATACCCGGTCTCCCACTTCAAAAGAACGCTCTGATCTTCTCTTATCTGCTTGTTGTTTCATACGGAGGCACGCCCGCTGAAGATGTTGATAAAGTAAGTCCTGGATGACAACACGCTCGTCCAGCCAACTTTGGAGGGCTGGTACCGAGCAAGATGATGTTGTTGTGATACCCCAGTGTCACGGTTCATGCCCGAACATAGCCATGAACGGCGTCATGCCGATCGCAGAGTGTGGTGCTGAGTTGTACCAAAACTATGCGAGGGGTATCCAATGACTCCACCTCTCAGGACAGGAGTGTGTGAAGCAACGAAGGAAGGTTTCAAGGCACTGATTTACACGCTCAGATTGATCATCGGTCTGAGGGTTGTTTGCTATACTCAGGCGGAGTTCTGTACCAGCGTATCGAAACTGTTCTTGCCAAAAGTGGCTGGTGAACACCAGATTACGATCAGAGATGATGGAGTTGGGAAAGCCATGGAAAGGATAGATGCGTTGCATATATAGCAGAGCGACACGCGAAGCGGTGTAAGGATGAGCAAGAGGCAAGAAGTGCGCGAACTTGGTCATTTTTTCAATCAGGACCCAAATGCAGTTGAACTGACCTAATTGTGGAAGGCCATCGATGAAATCCATGGTGATCATATCCTAGGATGCACCCGGAATTGAAAGTGGTTGGAGGAGGCCTGGTGATGCCACACACTCTGTCTTGGCTTGTTGGCAAATCTGACAGCATTGCACGTACTGAAGAATGTGGGTTTTCATCTTTGGCCAAGCGAACAAGCGCCGGACGCGCTTGTAGGTGACAGGAAAGCCTGAGTGCCCCCCCCCACCACGGGGCTGTCATGGAAGGCCGAGATGATTTGTTGCTGAAGAGCGATGCTGCCTCCCAACCAGATGCGATTGCGAAAACGCAGAATGCCTTGAGATAAGCTGAACCGACCCTTTGGGTCCGGTCGTATTGCCAGTTTCTCCAAGAGGCATTGAGCTTGTGGGTTAGTGTGATAGCTGGCCTTGATGTTTTCTAGCCAAGCTAGTTGGCAGCTGGAGACTGCCATGATGTTCTCTGTATGAGGCAAACAGGACAAGGCATCTGCAGCACAATTCTCGGTCCCTTTCTTATAGCATATCTTGTACTGCAAGCATAGGAGTTTAGTAAACGCCTTTCCTGCCATGGGGTGGTGAGGCGTTGCTCTTGCAGATAAACTAACCTTCGTTGGTCCGTCTTGATCATGAATTCTGCGGACTGTAGGTATGGCCTCCACTGATCCACTGCTGCAATGATGGCTAAGTACTCTTTTTCGTACGTGGATAACCCCCTGAATTTAGGACAGAGAGACTTGCTCATGAAGGCTATGGGGTGGACCTCTTGTTGTGGAATAGCTCCACGCGTTCGTTTCGACAGTGAATTGTTTCTGAAAATCGGGCAAGGCCAAGATAGGTGCAGAAATCAGGCCCTTCTTGGAAACTTGGAAACTTTGTTCTGTGTTATCAGTCCAAACGAACGACACCCCTTTTCTGAGAAGATTGAAAAGGGGTCTCGCCAGTATTCCAAACTAGCGAACGAACCGGCGGTAATATCCTGCCAATCCGAAGAATTGTCTGACCTCCTTGACACAAGTGGGTCTGGGCCATGTTGCCACTACCTCTATTTTACTCGGGTCAGTTGCCACCCCCTCTGCACTGATGACGTGCCCCAGATATCCAATCCGCTCCTGCCCAAAAGCTCATTTGCTCCTTTTAACCTTCCATTGGTCTCTGCGCAGGAGTTCAAACACTTGTCTGAGGTGTTCTGCATGGTCTTGCAATGTTTTGCTGAACACCAGAATATTGTCAAAAAAGGACAGTACACACACGCGTTGCAGCGGATGCAAGGTGTCCGTTATTGCCCCATTGAAAGTTCCCGGGCCTCCTGCCAATCTATATGACAACACCTTGAACTCAGAGTGCCCCGAGTGAGTTTGAAATGTCGTCTTGAATTCTTCGCCTTCGGCCAGATGGATCTGATGATACCCAACTCGTAGGTCAAGTTTAGAAAACCATCTAGCTCCGTGCAGTTCATCCAACAGTTCTTTGATCACGGGTATTGGGTATTTACCCAGTACAGTCATAGCATCGAGTTGTCTGTAGTCTATACACAAACGCCATGTTCTATCTTTCTTCTTAACCAAAATAACTGGCGATGAAAATGGATTGTGGCTGCGCTGAATGATACCCACCTTTAACAATTCTTGCACCTGCTTCTCGATCTCGTCTTTGAGTTCTGGTTTGTGTCTATACGGTCTCAGTTTCACATGTTGGGCCCCCAGCATCAATGGGATCCAGTGATCACAGGCTCGTCGTGGGGGTAGCCCCGTCGGCTCTCCAAAAACATCTTCAAACTTGTCCAGAACTCGCTGAATATTGTCAGGGGTAGGTCTGTACACTTCATACCCCTCTGTGACTTGGTAAATTTGCAAAACTTGTGACAGCGAATCTTACTTTTGGAATGACTGAAGCTGTAGTGCATTAATCTCAGAACAGGCACCAACACCTTCAGGACGGCCTTGCAAGTGAGCAGGGCCACGGGGCGTTGTAATCAGCAACTGCTTTCCTTGCCAATCCACACTCATGGGACTGTGCTCCTCCAGCCAGTCCATTCCAAGGATGGTGTCGTATGCTCCCAATGGAAGTATCTTCATATATGTAATGAATTCGTGAGCCTGCGTCACCCAGCTGCACCGTGGTATATGAGATACGCAACAGAGTTTGCCCCCGTCAGCAACCTTGACGCGGCATGGCCGACAAAGTGGTACCACGCCCGCAAGAGCAACGGCCAGACGAGCGTCGGTGAAAGACGTGGAACTTCCTGAATCTACCAGCATTAGAACCTCATGGCCTTGTACCCACGCGTGCAGACAGATGGCCTTTAGAGAATTTCCTCTGGTGAGGGCGTGTCTGGAGATCGCCATAGCTGTCTTAGCCGGAAGATCACTTTGTTGTTGAGGTGACAGCTCGCCTGTATAGTCGACGTCGAATAGCTCGAGCAGCTCCTCGACGATGTGGAGCTGAACGCTGGTGGGGCAGGTGTGCTCCTGCCCCCAACGTTCCCCGCACTTGAAGCAGAGTCCCCGTGTGCGACGGTATTCCCTCAGCACTTTCATCTTGGACCCATCAGCACGGATGGCTTCCACGGCTCGGCGATCCCTGCCTAGCTGTGCCGTAGGTGGACGCCCTTGTGGCGGCGGTGGGGGCAGCGCCATGGGCATGCTTGTGCCGCCACGGCTCGTCCAGTCCGGGGTGAGTATTCTGGGCGACGGAGAGCGTACACGCTCCCCTGACACACCGTCAGCCACCACTTCCTAGAGTAATGCAAGGGCGCACGCGGTGTCGAGGTCCGGTGGACGCTGCACCAGCACCACCACGCGGATATCGGCTCGGGGTCCCTCGACAAAATGGGTAAGATAATAGTAAGGATGAATTGACTCAGAGTAAGCAGATAAATGACTGATAATCAACTCGAACTGTTCAATGTATTCAGCTACAGATGATTTCTGTGATAGAGCATAGAATTGGCGAATTAGAAGTTGATGACGGTCACGCCCAAATCTAGTGCACACCAAAGATGAAAAGGATTTCCAATCAAATTCAGACAGCTTTTTCTAAACTGATTGTAACCACATAGACGCGGCGCCCGTAAAATTTAGTGAAGCCATTGGAACCCAGAATTTTTCCTGAATTCCGAACATATTGAAATACTGCTCACAGAGAGTCCTCCACAGACACGGATTTTCACCCGTGAATTGGGGAAATCCGATCGAGGGATGAGCCTGGCCGATCCCAGCTAGGAGTTGGCTGGCGTGCGCATACGGAGAGAGGACGGATGGGGATGCGGGAACGGGCAACTGACCCTTGGCCGAGGTGGCCACCAACGTGAACGCCGGCGCCAGTCCCCGTGGTAGAACGTCGATGCCGTGGTCAATGGACCCGAGGGCGCCGCTCTCCGCGCTCTGGCTGGTACCGACGTGGTCATGCAGAGGCGCTGGTGGTGCAGGTGGTGGTGGCGCGGGCGCCACCGTGGGCTGCCCCTCCGCAGATGGGGTCGGCCGTGCTTGTTGGAGTTCGGCGACCGCGGCAGAGAGCTGATCCACGCGCCACTCCAGATCCGGCCGCCACTGGGCCAGGTCGTCGAGCTTGCTGGTGTGGCCGCGGATGTCAGCGTGGATCGTGTCGAGGGAGCCGGTCAGCTTGTCGAAATACTCCTTGAAGGACAGTTCCATGGCGGTGATTTGATCCTTGATCGATGTTTGCAGCCGCGTCTCGATCAGATGCACCAGGGTGTGGATCGAAAAGGCTCTAAATACCAGATGTTAACAACCTAATAGTATCTCCTCTCGATCTATTACTCTCACACGAATTTGAGTAGCAATTCAGAGATTACAAGCCTGGATACAAGAATTGGGGGAAGGAGGAGGAAAGGGAAAGAGGTAGCCGCCGCCGCCGTGTTTCGTTGATCCACTGGATGCTTCTCGTGGTAGTGGTGGTGGTGAGTAAGTACTCCAGGCTCACACCCACTGAGGCCCTTGGACCTTGCTGTTGGGCCGTCGCTGCCTGATGGGCCCAGCCGTAGGTGAGGCCGGGTCAAGGCTCTTGGTGATACTCAGCTTAATAGTGGCCCTGACACCCCCTCCTCCTTGCGAAGAGGCTTGCCCCCATGCCTCTGCTGCGGGAAAACGTGCTTGCAGTTCCTGTTTATCCTCCCAAGTATCGGTGATTGCTGCTGGATCAGACCACCTGACAAGAACTTGCTCGACCATAGTACCATGCTTGCGCCTCCAGCGGGTGTCCAGAATCACTGATGGAACTGCAGGAACCAAAGATGTGACAGGTAGTTGTGTCTGAACTGGCGTACCTGGGAGCAGAGCTTTCGGGAGCAAAGAAACATGGAAAACTTGATGCACCGATGCATCCGGTGGGAGTTCCAATTTGTATGCCACCGGGTTGATCTTGGAGATGATGGTGTACGGCCCTAAGTAGCGGAAAGATAGCTTGTGGTTTGCACGCTTGGTCACGGATGTTTGCACATAAGGTTGGAGCTTCAAAAATACCCGGTCTCCCACTTCAAAAGAACGCTCTGATCTTCTCTTATCTGCTTGTTGTTTCATACGGAGGCGCGCCCGCTGAAGATGTTGATAAAGTAAGTCCTGGATGACAGCACGCTCGTCCAGCCAACTTTGGAGGGCTGGTACCGAGCAAGATGATGTTGTTGTGATACCCCAGTGTCGCGGTTCATGCCCGAACATAGCCATGAACGGCGTCATGCCGATCGCAGAGTGTGGTGCTGAGTTGTACCAAAACTATGCGAGGGGTATCCAATGACTCCACCTCTCACGACAGGAGTGTGTGAAGCAACGAAGGAAGGTTTCAAGGCACTGATTTACACGCTCAGATTGATCATCGGTCTGAGGGTTGTTTGCTGTACTCAAGCGGAGTTCTGTACCAGCGTATCGAAACCGTTCTTGCCAAAAGTGGCTGGTGAACACCAGATTACGATCAGAGATGATGGAGTTGGGAAAGCCATGGATAGGATAGATGCATTGCATATATAGCAGAGCGACACGCGAAGCGGTGTAGGGATGAGCAAGAGGCAAGAAGTGCGCGAACTAGGTCATTTTTTCAATCAGGACCCAAATGCAGTTGAACTGACCTGATTGTGGAAGGCCATCGATGAAATCCATGGTGATCATATCCTAGGATGCACCCGAAATTGAAAGTGGTTGGAGGAGGCCTGGTGATGCCACACGCTCTGTCTTGGCTTATTGGCAAATCTGACAGTATTGCACGTACTGAAGAATGTGGGTTTTCATCTTTGGCCAAGCGAACAAGTGTCGGACGCGCTTGTAGGTGACATGAAAGCCCAAGTGCCCCCCCCCCCCCACGGGGCTGTCATGGAAGGCCGAGATGATTTGCTGCTGAAGAGCGATGCTGCCTCCCAACCAGATGCGATTGCGAAAACACAGAATGCCTTGAGATAAGCTGAACCGACCCTTTGGGTCCGGTCGTATTGCCAGTTGCTCCAAGAGGCATTGAGCTTGTGGGTTAGTGTGATAGCTGGCCTCGATGTCTTCTAGCCAGGCTAGTTGGCAGCTGGAGACTGCCATGATGTTCTCTGTATGAGGCAAACAGGACAAGGCATCTGCAGCACAATTCTCGGTCCCTTTCTTATAGCATATCTTGTACTGCAAGCCTAGGAGTTTAGTAAACGCCTTTCCTGCCATGGGGTGGTGAGGCGTTGCTCTTGCAGATAAACTAACCTTCGTTGGTCCGTCTTGATCACGAATTCTGTGGACTGTAGGTATGGCCTCCACTGATCCACTGCTGCGATGATGGCTAAGTACTCTTTTTCGTACATGGATAACCCCCTGAATTTAGGACAGAGAGACTTGCTCATGAAGGCTATGGGGTGGCCCTCTTGTTGTGGAATATCTCCACGCGTTCGTTTTGACAGTGAATTGTTTCTGAAAATCGGGCAAGGCCAAGACAGGTGCAGAAATCAGGCCCTTCTTGAGAACTTGGAAGCTTTGTTCTGTGTTATTAGTCCAAACGAACAGCACCCCTTTTTTGAGAAGATTGAAAAGAGGTCTCGCCAGTATTCCAAACTAGCGAGCGAACCAGCGGTAATATCCTGCCAATCCGAAGAATTTTCTGACCTCCTTGACACAAGTGGGTCTGGGCCATGTTGCCACTGCCTCTATTTTACTCGGGTCAGTTGCCACCCCCTCTGCACTGATGACGTGCCCTAGATATGCAATCCGCTCCTGCCCAAAAGCACATTTGCTCCTTTTAACCTTCCATTGGTCTCTGCGCAGGAGTTCAAACACTTGTCTGAGGTGTTCTGCATGGTCTTGCAATGTTTTGCTGAACACCAGAATATCATCAAAAAAGGACAGTACGCACACGCGTTGCAGCGGATGCAAGGTGTCCGTTGTTGCCCCATTGAAAGTTCCTGGGCCTCCTGCCAATCTATATGACAACACCTTGAACTCAAAGTGCCCCGAGTGAGTTTGAAATGCCGTCTTGAATTCTTCGCCTTCGGCCTGATGGATCTGATGATACCCAACTTGTAGGCCAAGTTTAGAAAACCATCTAGCTCCGTGCAGTTCATCCAACAGTTCTTTGATCATGGGTATTGGGTATTTACCCACTACAGTCATAGCATCGAGTTATCTGTACTCTATACACAGACGCCATGTTCTATCTTTCTTCTTAACCAAAATAACTGGCGATGAAAATGGACTGTGGCTGCGCTGAATGATACCCACCTTTAACAATTCTTGCACCTGCTTCTCGATCTCGTCTTTGAGTTCTGGCTTGTGTCTATACGGTCTCAGGTTCACAGGTTGGGCCCCCAGCATCAATGGGATCCGGTGATCATAGGCTCGTCGTGGGGGTACCCCCGTCGGCTCTCCAAAAACATCTTCAAACTGGTCCAGAACTCGCTGAATATTGTCAGGGGTAGGTGTGTACACTTCATCCCCCTCTGTGACTTGGTAAATTTGCAAAACTTGTGACAGGGAACCTTGCTTTTGTAATGACTGAAGCTGTAGTGCATTAATCTCAGAACAGGCAGCAACACCTTCAGGATGTCCTTGCAAGTGAGCAGGGCCACGAGGCGTTGTAATCACCAACTGCTTGCCTTGCCAATCCACACTCATGGGACTGTGCTCCTCCAGCCAGTCCATTCCAAGGATGGTGTCGTATGCTCCCAATGGAAGTATCTTCATATATGTGATGAATTCGTGAGCGTGCGTCACCCAGCTGCACCACGGTATATGAGATACGCAACAGAGTTTGCCCCCGTCAGCAACCTTGACGCGGCATGGCCGACGAAGTGGTACCACGCCCGCAAGAGCAACGGCCAGACGAGCGTCGGTGAAAGACGTGGAACTTCCTAAATCTACCAGCATTAGAACCTCATGGCCTTGACCCACGCGTGTAGACAGATGGCCTTTAGAGAATTTCCTCTGGTGAGGGCGTGTCTGGAGATCGCCATAGCTGTCTCAGCCGGAAGATCACTTTGTTGCTGAGGTGACAGCTCGCCTGTATAGTCGACGTCGAATAGCTCGAGCAGCTCCTCGACGATGTGGAGCTGAACGCTGGTGGGGCAGGTGTGCTCCTGCCCCCAACGTTCCCCGCACTTGAAGCAGAGTCCCCGTGCGCGACGGTATTCCCTCAGCACTTTCATCTTGGACCCATTAGCACGGATGGCTTCCACGGCTCGGCGATCCGTGCCTAGTGGTGCCATTGGTGGACGCCCTTGTGGTGGCGGTGGGGGCAGCGCCATGGGCATGCTTGTGCCGCCACGGCTCGTCCAGTCCGGGGCGAGTATTCTGGGCGACGGAGAGCGTACACGCTCCCCCGAGACACCGTCAGCCACCACTTCCTAGAGTAATGCAAGGGCGCACGCGGTGTCGAGGTCCGGTGGACGCTGCACCAGCACCACCATGCGGATATCGGCTCGGAGTCCCTTGACAAAATGGGTAAGATAATAGTAAGGATGAATTGACTCAGAGTAAGCAGATAAATGACTGATAATCAACTCGAACTGTTCAATGTATTCAGCTACAGATGATTTCTGTGATAGAGCATAGAATTGGCGAATCAGAAGTTGATGACGGTCACGCCCAAATCTACTGCACACCAAAGATGAAAAGGATTTCCAATCAAATTCAGACAGCTTTTTCTAAACTGATTGTAACCACATAGACGCGGCGCCCGTAAAATTTAGTGAAGCCATTGGAACCTAGAATTTTTATTGAATTCCGAACATATTGAAATACTGCTCACAGAGAGTCCTCCACAGACACGGATTTTCACCCGTGAATTGGGGAAATCCGATCGAGGGATGAGCCTGGCCGATCCCAGCTAGGAGTTGGCTGGTGTGCGCATACGGAGAGAGGACGGGTGGGGATGCGGGAATGGGCAACTGACCGTTGGCCGAGGTGGCCACCAACGTGAACGCCGGCGCCAGTCCCCGTGGTAGAACATCGATGCCGTGGTCAATGGACCCGAGGGCGCCGCTCTCTGCGCTCTGGCTGGTACCGACGTGGTCATGCAGAGGCGCTGGTGGTGCAGGTCGTGGTGGCGCGGGCGCCACCGTCGGCTGCCCCTCTGCAGATGGGGTCGGCCGTGCTTGTTGGAGTTCGGCGACCGCGGCAGAGAGCTGATCCACGCGCCGCTCCAGATCCAGCCGCCACTGGGCCAGGTCGTCGAGCTTGCTGGTGTGGCCGTGGATGTCAGCGTGGATCGCATTGAGGGAGCCGGTCAGCTTGTCGAAATACTCCTTGAAGGACAGTTCCATGGCGACGATTTGATCCTTGATCGATGTTTGCAGCCGCGTCTCGATCAGATGCACCAGGGTGTGGATCGAAAAGGCTCTAAATACCAGATGTTAACAACCTAATAGTATCTCCTCTCGATCTATTACTCTCACACGAATTTGAGTAGCAATTCAGAGATTACAAGCCTGGATACAAGAATTGGGGGAAGGAGGAGGAAAGGGAAAGAGGTAGCCGCCGCCGCCGTGTTTCGTTGATCCACTGGATGCTTCTGGTGGTAGTGGTGGTGGTGAGTAAGTACTCCAGGCTCACACCCACTGAGGCCCTTGGACCTTGCTGTTGGGCCGTCGCTGCCTGATGGGCCCAGCCGTAGGTGAGGCCGGGTCAAGGCTCTTGGTGATACTCAGCTTAATAGTGGCCCTGACACCCCCTCCTCCTTGCGAAGAGGCTTGCCCCCATGCCTCTGCTGCAGGAAAACGTGCTTGCAGTTCCTGTTTATCCTCCCAAGTATCGGTGATTGCTGCTGGATCAGACCACCTGACAAGAACTTGCTCGACCATAGTACCATGCTTGCGCCTCCAACGGGTGTCCAGAATCACTGATGGAACTGCAGGAACCAAAGATGTGACAGGTAGCTGTGTCTGAACTGGCGTACCTGGGAGCAGAGCTTTCCGGAGCAAAGAAACATGGAAAACTTGATGCACCGATGCATCCGGTGGGAGTTCCAATTTGTATGCCACCGGGTTGATCTTGGAGATGATGGTGTACGGCCCTAAGTAGCGGAAAGATAGCTTGTGGTTTGCATGCTTGGTCACGGATGTTTGCACATAAGGATGGAGCTTCAAAAATACCCGGTCTCCCACTTCAAAAGAACGCTCTGATCTTCTCTTATCTGCTTGTTGTTTCATATGGAGGCGCGCCCGCTGAAGATGTTGATAAAGTAAGTCCCGGATGACAGCACGCTCGTCCAGCCAACTTTGGAGGGCTGGTACCGAGCAAGAGGATGTTGTTGTGATACCCCAGTGTCGCGGTTCATGCCCGAACATAGCCATGAACGGCGTCATGCCGATCACAGAGTGTGGTGCTGAGTTGTACCAAAACTATGCGAGGGGTATCCAATGACTCCACCTCTCACGACAGGAGTGTGTGAAGCAACGAAGGAAGGTTTCAAGGCACTGATTTACACGCTCAGATTGATCATCGGTCTGAGGGTTGTTTGCTGTACTCAAGCGGAGTTCTGTACCAGCGTATCGAAACCGTTCTTGCCAAAAGTGGCTGGTGAACACCAGATTACGATCAGAGATGATGGAGTTGGGAAAGCCATGGATAGGATAGATGCATTGCATATATAGCAGAGCGACACGCGAAGCGGTGTAGGGATGAGCAAGAGGCAAGAAGTGCGCGAACTTGGTCATTTTTTCAATCAGGACCCAAATGTAGTTGAACTGACCTGATTGTGGAAGGCCATTGATGAAATCCATGGTGATCATATCCTAGGATGCACCCGGAATTGAAAGTGGTTGGAGGAGGCGTGGTGATGCCACACGCTCTGTCTTGGCTTATTGGCAAATCTGACAGCATTGCACGTACTGAAGAATGTGGGTTTTCATCTTTGGCCAAGCGAACAAGTGTCGGACGCGCTTGTAGGTGACATGAAAGCCCAAGTGCCCCCCCCACGGGGCTGTCATGGAAGGCCGAGATGATTTGCTGCTGAAGAGCGATGCTGCCTCCCAACCAGATGCGATTGCGAAAACACAGAATGCCTTGAGATAAGCTGAACCGACCCTTTGGGTCCGGTCGTATTGCCAGTTGCTCCAAGAGGCATTGAGCTTGTGGGTTAGTGTGATAGCTGGCCTCGATGTCTTCTAGCCAGGCTAGTTGGCAGCTGGAGACTGCCATGATGTTCTCTGTATGAGGCAAACAGGACAAGGCATCTGCAGCACAATTCTCGGTCCCTTTCTTATAGCATATCTTGTACTGCAAGCCTAGGAGTTTAGTAAACGCTTTTCCTGCCATGGGGTGGTGAGGTGTTGCTCTTGCAGATAAACTAACCTTCGTTGGTCCGTCTTGATCACGAATTCTGCGGACTGTAGGTATGGCCTCCACTGATCCACTGCTGCGATGATGGCTAAGTACTCTTTTTCGTACGTGGATAACCCCCTGAATTTAGGACAGAGAGACTTGCTCATGAAGGCTATGGGGTGGCCCTCTTGTTGTGGAATATCTCCACGCGTTCGTTTTGACAGTGAATTGTTTCTGAAAATCGGGCAAGGCCAAGACAGGTGCAGAAATCAGGCCCTTCTTGAGAACTTGGAAGCTTTGTTCTTTATTATTAGTCCAAACGAACAGGACCCCTTTTTTGAGAAGATTGAAAAGAGGTCTCGCCAGTATTCCAAACTAGCGAGCGAACCAGCGGTAATATCCTGCCAATCCGAAGAATTTTCTGACCTCCTTGACACAAGTGGGTCTGGGCCATGTTGCCACTGCCTCTATTTTACTCGGGTCAGTTGCCACCCCCTCTGCACTGATGACGTGCCCTAGATATGCAATCCACTCCTTCCCAAAAGCACATTTGCTCCTTTTAACCTTCCATTGGTCTCTGCGCAGGAGTTCAAACACTTGTCTGAGGTGTTCTGCATGGTCTTGCAATGTTTTGCTGAACACCAGAATATCATCAAAAAAGGACAGTACGCACACGCGTTGCAGCGGATGCAAGGTGTCCGTTGTTGCCCCATTGAAAGTTCCTGGGCCTCCTGCCAATCTATATGACAACACCTTGAACTCAAAGTGCCCCGAGTGAGTTTGAAATGCCGTCTTGAATTCTTCGCCTTCGGCCAGATGGATCTGATGATACCCAACTTGTAGGCCAAGTTTAGAAAACCATCTAGCTCCGTGCAGTTCATCCAACAGTTCTTTGATCATGGGTATTGGGTATTTACCCACTACAGTCATAGCATCGAGTTATCTGTACTCTATACACAGACGCCATGTTCTATCTTTCTTCTTAACCAAAATAACTGGCGATGAAAATGGACTGTGGCTGCGCTGAATGATACCCACCTTTAACAATTCTTGCACCTGCTTCTCGATCTCGTCTTTGAGTTCTGGCTTGTGTCTATACGGTCCCAGGTTCACAGGTTGGGCCCCCAGCATCAATGGGATCCGGTGATCATAGGCTCGTCGTGGGGGTGGTGGTGAGTAAGTACTCCAGGCTCACACCCACTAAGGCCCTTGGACCTTGCGGTTGGGTCGTCGCTGCCTGATGGGCCGAGCCATAGGCCAGGTCAGGGCTCTTGGTGATACTCAGCTTGACAGTGGCCCTGACAGTTTCACCCGGTTTGACCCCTGTTTGACCTCCTATGGGTCAATGACAGGTGGGGCCCCGCCTTGCTAATTAACCTAGGTTAAGACTAACTAAATTTAGTTAGTTTAGTTAACCACTGACACGCGGGACCCAATGGTCAGTTTGACCTGGGCCGCCCATTGACCTGCTGACCTCAGCCTTACATCATGCTGACGCAGTAAGTATTTTCTGGAATTGAAATAAATCAAAATGATTTATTTATTTCAGAAAATATCCAAAACTTCTAAAAATCATATAAAATCAATCATAACTCCGAATGAGATAAGTTATATATGAAAAATGATCAGGAAAATCCAATCCATCCATCTGTACCATTTATATGCATGTTAGAACAACTTATAGCTACTGTTTAGGACAAATCATATAAATGGCATTTGAATATCCACATATGGAGTTTGAATTTGAATCCTAGATTCAAACCAACTCCATTTAACTTGCTGCTAGTTGCATTAGCTTAAACCACAGCATATTGCCACGTCACATTCATGCATCATATTGTGCATTGCATTGATTGTGTTCTTCCTTGTTTGCCGGTGTTTGTTCCCTCTCGATAGACGTGGTTCCAACGATGAGTTCAATGACACCTATGAAGAGCTATATTATCTTCAGAAGTGCCAGGCAAGCAAAACCCCCTTGTTCATTCCGATACAACCCCACTCTCTCGCTCCTGCTCTCTTTTACTGCATTACGACAACAACGATTCAACTGTTACATGCTGCGGTAGTTGAATCCCTTTCCTCTACATGACCTGTCATTGCCACAGTAAATAGATGAAACCCACTAGCATGAGTAGGAGTTGTTTGAGCCCTGTTGTGCCTACTCATTCATGCTTGCTTGTCATGCCTGCTACTGCTTAGAGTTGAGTCAGGTCTGATTCATCGGGGATGAATTGGAGGTGTGTGAACATGTCCTACTGTGTGTGAGCTAAATGTGTGAACACGATTTGGTAAAGGTAGCGGTGAGAGGGCATGTAGGAGTACATGGTGGGTTGTCTCATCGCAGCCGTCCTCAGGAACTGAGTTCTGTGTTTGTGATCCATGAACAGTTACTACCACACATTGGGTTTCGGTAACTCGACCCCTCTCGACTTATTAATCAACATGATCTCTGTCCAGGAGTTGCAACTAGTTTCTGGTGTTTGTAGGTAGTGTTAGTAGTCTACCAAGTGGCACCCGGTACAGGTGGGCTTGGGACAGACTAGGCACAGTAGCACGATGTACCAACTGGCACCCGGATGGTGGGCTTGGGAACCCTGCTCACATCGTTTGGGGCCGTGACCGACACCCCGGCCGGATCTCCTTGCGGATGGAACCCGAATAGGCGATAAACCTGGACGAGAGACTTGTTTGGTTAGTCAGGTCGTGGCCAACACCCTCGCTGGGCTTCCGCTTGAAGGTTGCCGAGTACATGTCGTGTAAACGGCGATAAGTGGTGAGAGCGTGTGTGAAGTACACCCCTGCAGGGTTAATATGATCTATTCGAATAGCCGTGCCCGCGGTAAAGGACTTCTGGGTTGCCTGTATAGTTCATAGACAAGTGAAAGTGGATACTCTAAAATGTGCAAGATAAGCGTGAGTGCTATGGATGGCGTTCTTGTAGGGAGACGGGAGCGGATCCATAGTGGTGTATTGATATGGTGAATATGTGGACTCGTGTGCGCCACCTCAAAAGAGTTACTTGCAGTCGTAGTTCAGGATAGCCACCGAGTCAAAGCTGGCTTGCTGCAGTTAAACCCCACCACCCCTTTGTTGATAATGGTGCATATGTAGTTAGTTCTGATGTAAGTCTTGTTGGGTACATTTGTACTCACGTTGCTTAATTTATGTTTTTGCAGAGAGACTTCAGTCTCGCTAGTAGTTGCACATGGACTTCGACGTTTAGCTTGTTACCTCAGCTACGATCTTGTGCCCTCGGCAGGATCTGGTAGATAGACAGGCTTCTCAGCCTTTTTCATTTGTAGATGTCTGTACTCAGACATGTTAAGCTTCCGCTTGTGCTTTGACTTGTGTGCTCTGAATGTTGGGTCATGAGACCCATGTTTGTAATATCTCGCTCCTCGGAGCCTATTGAATAAATACTTGAGTTGTAGAGTCATGTTGTGATGCTATGTTGTATTTGCACATATCGATCATATTGTGTGCATGTTATTGAAATGCTTGGTATGTGTGGGATCTGACAATCTAGTTGTTTATCCTTGGTAGCCTCTCTTACCGGGAAATGTCTCCTAGTGCTTCCACTGAGCCCTGGTAGCTTGCTACTGCTCTGGAACACTTAGGCTGGCCGGCATGTGTCCTTCTTCGTTCCTGTGTCTGTCCCTTCGGGGAAATGTCACACGGTGTCTATCGGAGTCCTGTTAGCCTGCTATAGCCCGGTTTACTGGAGTCCTGCTAGCCGAGTTGCTATAGCCCGGATTCACTCGCTGATGACCGAGACGTTCGTTGTTGGGTCATGTATGCTTGTCCCTGTAAGTTAGTGCCACTTTGGGTTCACGACTAGCCATGTCAGCCCGGGTTCTTTGTCATATGGATGCTAGCGGCCCTATCATATACGTGAGCCAGAAGGCGCAAACAGTCTCGGGCTAGGTAAGGTGGCACCCGTGGGAATACCGTGCGTGAGGCCGCAAAGTGATATGATGTGTTCCATGATAGATCGGTGTGACTTAGGATCGGGGTCCTGACAGCTTTGGTATCAGAGCTTGACTGCCTGTAGGATTACCGAGCCAAACTGGTCGAAGTTGAGTCTAGAAATTCTCTAGTTATATAAGGGAATTGATTGTGGTTGGGAACGTAAGTCTCTTTTTACTCCTTATAACTTATGCCTTTCTGATCTGAGTCATCTTATCTTTCCTATGGGGTTAAGGAACTAGGCTTTCTCTTCTTTCTATCAGGATCACGTGTTACCAATCCGTAGACTCATAATATTGTTGGATTTAAGCCTCTGTTCAGTTCCTACTACTTCCGTATGTTGACAGTTGGTCTCGGAACCTTGCTTTTGTGATAGTCGAGTGGTTATGCCACCATTTTGTAGCATGTCTCAAACCTTTTCTAGCATTTACAGCCGTTATGTTGTCCGAGTCATCCCAGGTTTCTAAACAATTTGATGCAATTGCAGAATCCTTTCCCTCTATTTTTGATGTCCTTTGGGCCAGATTAACCACACTAACCAGTGTGTTGAGGTACTCCATTGCCTCAGCATTTATGTTGGAGCTAGTATTATGACCCTAGGTGTCTAGAGTATCACCTAGTAATCTAGCCATGCTTTGTGTTCCCAGTGTGATGATTCTGGCCATCATTCTCGAAAGCATCCCGTGATGCCACTTAGTAGTAGGTATTCTACTGCTGGGTTTTTTTGAACCCTAGATTCACCCTACTTGCTTCATGTTGATAGTGTTTGCTAGTTCCTTTAGGATATTAGTAACCTTTGTGATAGTCCTCGAGGTTTGTGGTATATCGTTCTTCCAATACCGTGAATCAATATGGCAGAAGTTCCTTTGAACCAAAAGATCACAACCAGAGTGCTCTTGATGAGTCTTCCATTCTATGTTGTGATTCTGCCAGCTCAACCTTTCGGCATGGGTTATCTGGAAGAAATATGTTGAATTTGGTTTGGAATACTAACCTATGCATCCACAACTCAGAAAATCATATGTTCCTTTGAGTTGTCTCTCTTTAGTAGTTATCTGACCTTAGCCTATGTTCCGTGTATGTGTGCATCCGTGTTCATTGATGCCTTTTACTCTTGTGGTCTGTCAAGCCGTTCTAGTTCAGAATGACTAGGAGAAACAAACTCCGGTACCTCATCCATATCTAGGATTGGGTCAAAGTAGTTGTACTCCACAGATCAAAATGCTAATCCAGCTTTTGTCCTGTTCTACCTTGGAGTGTCACCCTCTTTCTTATCAAGAATGTCATGGGAATTGCACCTCCTCTTATGAATTCTTGCCATAGTGATACTTCTCGTCACCATTATTCATTCCTCGATTCCATGTTGTTGCAACCGGAATACCGACAAGCGAATCATGATGTGTGAAATCTATACTCCTAGCAACTCCGTTGCTTGGTTAGTTAAAGGACAATAACCTCATTCTTAGCATGTTGATCATTAAATCATCACCCTAAGTATGATTGTGCTACCTAGTCCTTATTTCCAGTGCACTCTCCGATCAATGAGTTAGGATAATGCCAATCCTTGCTTATTTGATCATATCGTCTTGCCCTGAAAAGCAAAATTGTTCTCGAGCTTAGTAACATATCAGTGGTTCGTGATTTTCCGAATATCTTCTCGGAAGTATCCCTAGGTCGTCACATGACTGTTATGTTGAGCTCGTGATCAAGTTGGTTTCATATAAACCACCCCTTCTCCAAGAATCTGTGTTGCATACCCCTGACTGTTTGGTCAAGCTAAACAACAACTTGGAGAGTTGGAAGATGGAAGCTTGTCCAATTTAGTTCATCTTAAGGGATATCTTGTATGTGTGTTGAAGAAAGATGATATCTTCATCGATTGATCCTCGTGATCAGTTGTTGGACCTATTGTCTTGTTAAAACTTTGATTTGAATGTGGGATATCCTCAAATCAAATCAGAACCAAGGATGTTCATAATGTTGTCTTACCCGTGGATTTTCCTCGAGCATACACCGTTATATCTTTTGGTTCTGACCAATGCTATCAGTTGATCTCATAATTATGAATTCCATCTTCATGGAAATCTGGATGACATGTTGTTGAGCCCATTGACAACATTTTTACCTTCCCCGTGATTCATGTTAAACATCCAGCTAGTATTGGAAACTTTTATAAGAATTATCTTCATGACTCGTTCGTGAAGCATATGTTTGGACGAAAGAAGTGAGTCCCTCTAATTCATGTGCACTTGATGCAAGTTGCCGCCATGAATTTGAGAAGGCTTGTTTTACCTCCTTTGGAATCATCCCAAGTCAGTCATGCACGTGCAAAGTATTCTATGGTCTGTTAGACTGATCATCTTCATTCCATATGAACTCCGTAGCACACTAAGCCACTGATTGACTTGTTCAAGGAAAAGGAGTTAAGTGCTAATCCATGGTAATGCACAAGACTTCGATATCCCCAATGTTGGTTCCCTACCAGAACTCGGTAGTGTTTTATTGTAAGACTACCATGTGATCATGTTTGTTTGGGACAGCGTGTTCACACGTGTGTAGCAGAACCAGCTCATGTTTTGGAGCTTGCTATCATAGTTCATTTCCCGAGAATCTCGCAACGTCATCTCGTCGATTTGTGTTGCAAACTTTCATTTTTCTTCCTAGACTCGATGAGTCTGGATTATTCTGACACCAACCAGATCTGAATCTCGGGCAGATATGATGGTTGGAACGTTTCCCAAGAACTATAATAATGGTCTCTCTGTAACCCGGTAAAGTGGATGTCGTGGCCAACACACCCAGCTGGAAGACCTGTTGTTGTAGTATCTTGATTGAGGAAGTTGGCCACCTCCCCATAAGGATTTCATAGGATTTACTCCAATAAGTTACTCCTTATGGATTCTTGTGCTCCCAAAGTCTGACCTTTTACTTGATGTTCTAGTTATCAAACCATATCTATAAATGGGTTGTGCTAGCACATCAAGGAGAACATTAGAAGCGGAGTGCTAAATGTCTCTCGGTCGATCATCCGGATTTTGATCCCTTGGCCTCGCTAAGGTGAAATTTGAGAAGGTGTTATCTTCCTTTGCATCTGCATCCTCCATCACCATTCATCATGGTAGTAAGTTGTGTTGCCAGGATCCTTGACACAGATATTGGTAAAACCTTGATGAATATGGAAATGCTCAAGTTCTTGAGGGCACGCACGAATGCTAGGTGTTATCATCAGCACTAACTGGGATTGCTCTCAGCTTCCTCGGTTATGCTACAACTTTTCAAATAGTGGAATCACTCTCTACTGTTGAGCTTCTCCCCAGTTACTAAAATCATCCCTTGTGTTGTTTTCAACAAGGTAACCAACAGCATCCATTCTAATCTGGGTATGCCATTCTACCGAACCCCTCCAAACGATCGCTCAAGAATTGCCTTAGGCTGGTATAAAGAGTTTCCGTGATCTCTGAATCAAAGGTAATTCTTTTTGCCACCTAAGGGGATATATCTACAAGTCACCATCCCTAAGGTGTCTCGTTGTGGTATCATGGTAACTGAACTCCTCGCTACGTTGACAACCGTTCACCACCCTCTTAGGTGTGGAATTGTTGTCTACCTAGTGAACCCTCGTCATCTGTTCCACTCCATCCCTCTAGATGTGTGCTTCGTGTCTCAGTTCGAGAGATGTTGCTATGTCTCATTCTGTGAGTTAATCCTGAGTTGTTCAATCTTCGAGAAGATCGATCCTTCTAGAGTCTCCTTCTCTCCTTGTCATGTTAGCTGGAGTTCTCAGAACAAGACGACAAGACAAAGATGGTGATCGAATCAACACCCTTATGAAGTGCTACCTGGATCGAGAAGATTGTGATAGTTTGTGTCCCTATGTCTTCTTACCTCATGCTTGACTCTCGAGACAAGATTCTTGTTTAGTGGGGGTGAGTTGTCACATCCCTAGTTCTGGTGTGCACTAGGCTAGCCCTTCATGTGTGCATCATGTTTAAATTTTATTTAAGTTGAAATGGGGATTGCTCAAACCCTAGCACCAGATCAAATCAACTAGGTTCAAATAAAAATATTCTCAATGAACCCAAAATGCTCTTCAGAAAAGTTCATTATTTTTGGATTGGTCTAGAACCTCTCCCAAAAATGGTGCACATTTTCTAGGCCATTCTAGATTTTTGAATTAAATCATATGGTATTTGCATTTGGGCATTTAATTGCTAAATAATATTTTAAATGCTCCAATAATCACAAACTGAAATGTTTGCTGTTGGAAATATTCCAAATAGTGACATTGAGCAGTTTCATGATTTTTGGAAATGCCCTGGCATTTTTTTAAAGCCAAACACAATTACAGAAAATAGAAAATGGAAATAAAAAGAGAGGGAGTTTACCTGGCAGCCCACTTACCTGGCCGAACCCCTGGCTGGGCCGGCCCACCTGGCCGTGCTAGTCATCACCTACCTCTGCCAGTAGGCAGAGGAGGGAGCCAACGCACGCACGCGCGAGGCGCCATGCCTCCTCCCTGCTTGCCTGCCTCACCGAGGTGCCTCGAAGACCCTCCTCGGCGCCGCTCTGGACCCCCTGACCTCCTCACTCTCCCCCTTCGTCTCTCCCTTGCCTCTCCCTCTCGCACGCCAGAGCGTCACCATCACCGCCGTCCGCTGCTACCGCGCCCTGAGCCACCTCCTCGCCTCCCCGACGCATCCATCGGCCTCGCCACCGTCGCCTACGCCTTCTGCACCGATCCAAGCGACGCCGGAAGCCCGAATCGCCGTCCCCGCTGTCTTCTTCAACCTCGGTCCGCCGAGATCGCCATCGCCGCCCTTCTTGCTCCGGCCCCTCCCCGAGCTCGCCGTTTGCTCCAACCGACTCCCCGTGAGCTCCTCTTCCTCCTTCCCCTTCTTGTTCTCGTTCTCGAGCACCACAACAACCGCACCAAGCTCGGCCACACCCGCCGCCGCCACCGCACGTCGCCGTCGTGGCCACAGCCATGTTGGATCGATTCCAAGCACGTCATCGTCTCCGCCGCACTCGCACGAGCCCGTAGCACTCCCCACGGGCCTCGCCGTGCCCCCCTAGCATCGGAGCCGACATCGCCCGAAATCTGGCGACCGCCAAGGTCATCACCGGTGATGTTTCCGGCCACCCCAGCACCTCCCACCGCCACCACTCGACGCGCGCGAGCTCCACCTCCACGTAGCCGCTCTTCGCCGTCGATTTGGTCGCGAAAGGAGGAAACATGCACCTCTCCACCGTCCCTGGCTCTGCTGGCGACGAGCCCCGGGTCAACTCCGGCAAGTTTGACCCGGTTTGACCCATGTTTGAGCTCTTGTGGGTCAATGACAGGTGGGGCCCCGCCCTACTAATTAACCTAGGTTAAGACTAACTAAATTTAGTTAGTTTAGTTAACCACTGACACGCGGGACCCACTAGTCAGTTTGACCTGGGCCGCCCGTTGACCTGCTGACCTCAGCCTTACATCATGCTGACGCAGTAAGTATTTTCTGGAATTGAAATAAATCAAAATGATTTATTTATTTCAGAAAATATCCAAAACTTCTAAAAATCATATAAAATCAACCGTAACTCCGAATGAGATAAGTTATATATGAAAAATGATCAGAAAAATCCAATCTATCCATCCGTACCATTTTTATGCATGTTAGAACAACTTATAGATACTGTTTAGGACAAATCATACAAATGGCATTTGAATATCCACATATGGAGTTTGAATTTGAATCTTGGATTCAAACCAACTCCATTTAACTTGCTGCTAGTTGCATTAGCTTAAACCACAACATATTGCCACGTCACATTCATGCATCATATTGTGCATTGCATTGATTGTGTTCTTCCTTGTTTGCCGGTGTTTGTTCCCTCTCGATAGACGTGGTTCCAACGATGAGTTCGATGACACCGATGAAGAGCTATATTATCTTCAGAAGTGCCAGACAAGCAAAACCCCCTTGTTCATTCCGATACAATCCCACTCTCTCGCTCCTGCTCTCTTTTACTGCATTAGGACAACAACGATTCAACTGTTACATGTTGCGGTAGTTGAACCCCTTTCCTCTGCATGACCTGTCATTACCACAGTAAATAGATGAAACCCACTACCATGAGTAGGAGTTGTTTGAGCCCTGTTGTGCCTACTCATTCATGCTTGCTTGTCATGCCTGCTACTACTTAGAGTTGAGTCAGGTCTGATTCATCGGGGATGAATTGGAGGTGTGTGAACAAGTCCTACTGTGTGTGAGCTAAATGTGTGAACACGATTTGGTAAAGGTAGCGGTGAGAGGCCATGTAGGAGTACATGGTGGGTTATCTCATCACATCCGTCCTCAGGAACTGAGTTCTGTGTTTGTGATCCATGAACAGTTACTACCACACATTGGGTTCCGGTAACTCGACCCCTCTCGACTTATTAATCAACATGATCTCTGTCCAGGAGTTGCAACTAGTTTCTGGTGTTTGTAGGTAGTGTTAGTAGTCTACCAAGTGGCACCCGGTACAGGTGGGCTTGGGACAGACTAGGCACAGTGGTACGGTGTACCAACTGGCACCCGGATGGTGGGCTTGGGAACCCTGCTCACATTGTTTGGGGCCGTGAGCGACACCCCGGCCGGATCTCCTTGCGGATGGAACCCGAATAGGCGATAAACCTGGACGAGAGACTTGTGTGGTTAGTCAGGTCGTGGCTGACACCCTCGCTGGGCTTCCACTTGAAGGTTGTCGAGTACATGTCGTGTAAACAGCGATAAGTGGTGAGAGCGTGTGTGAAGTACACCCCTGCAGGGTTAATATGATCTATTCGAATAGGCGTGTCCGCGGTAAAGGACTTCTGGGTTGCCTGTATAGTTCATAGACAAGTGAAAGTGGATACTCTAAAATGTGCAAGATAAGCGTGTGTGCTATGGATGGCGTTCTTGTAGGGAGACGGGAGCGGATCCATAGTGGTGTATTGATATGATGAATATGTGGACTCGTGTGCGCCACCTCAAAAGAGTTACTTGCAGTCGTAGTTCAGGATAGCCACCGAGTCAAAGCTGGCTTGCTGTAGTTAAACCCCACCACCCCTTTGTTGATAATGGTGCATATGTAGTTAGTTCTGATGTAACTCTTGCTGGGTACATTTGTACTCACGTTGCTTAATTTATGTTTTTGCAGAGAGACTTCAGTCTCGCTAGTAGTTCCATGTGGACTTCGACGTTTAGCTTGTTACCTCAGCTATGATCTTGTGCCCTCGGCAGGATCTGGTAGATAGACAGGCTTCTCCGCCTTTTTCATTTGTAGATGTCTATACTCAGACATGTTAAGCTTCTGCTTGTGCTTTGACTTGTGTGCTCTGAATGTTGGGTCATGAGACCCATGTTTGTAATATCTCGCTCCTCGGAGCCTATTGAATAAATACTTGAGTTGTAGAGTCATGTTGTGATGCCATGTTGTATTTGCACATCTCGATCATATTATGTGCATGTTATTGAAATGCTTGGTATGTGTGGGATCTGACTATCTAGTTGTTTATCTGTGGTAGCCTCTCTTACCGGCAAATGTCTCCTACTGCTTCCACTGAGCCCTGGTAGCTTGCTACTGCTCTGGAACACTTAGGCTGGCCGGCATATGTCCTTCTTCGTTCCTGTGTCTGTCCCTTCGGGGAAATGTCACGCGGTGTCTATCAGAGTCCTGTTAGCCTGCTACAGCCCGGTTTATAGGAGTCCTGCTAGCCCAGTTGCTATAGCCCGGATTCACTCGCTGATGACCGACACGTTCGTTGTTGGGTCATGTATGCATGTCCCTGTAAGTTAGTGCCACTTTGGGTTCACGACTAGCCATGTCAGCCCGGGTTCTTTGTCATATGGATGCTAGCGGCTCTATCATATACGTGAGCCAAAAGGTGCAAACGGTCCTGGGCCAGGTAAGGTGGCACCCATGGGAATACCGTGCCTGAGGCCGCAAAGTGATATGATGTGTTACATGCTAGATCAGTGTGACTTAGGATCGGGGTCCTGACGGGTCGTTAATGGGCCAAGAGTTACAAAGGTACTCATATGGGCCAAAAGATGTCATGGGCCATACACGGGCCGGAAGTTACAATGGACTAGAATCATGTTGGACGACCCAGATGAAGCTACTGGGCCAAATTCTGGTAGGCCGTAACGGGTCGTGAGTTAGCGGGATGTAAATGGGCTATATGCTAATAGGCCGTTAACAGGCTTTCTGTGTGCCAGCCCGTTACCTTTTGACCAAGTCAAATAGGCCGATGAGCCGACACGTTAATGGGCTATATGTCGACGTATTATAGGCGCCTTCGGTCCAATGAGTGGATGACATCTGTCCCAACGGGGAGCCGACACGTGATTCCTTTGGCCAATGAGAAATTTACATGTGGAAAATCCCCATTGGTCGTGGCTGTTAGTGGGTTATCGAATCCAAAACCGGACCCGATAGCTTAACGGTGACTCGTTACGGTGGATGCCACATGTCGGTCACCCTTGATGAAAGAACTTCCATGACGCGTGATTTATCGTCATGGAAGTGGACACTTTCGTGATGATAATTTTGGTAATGGCATGGAACACTTATAAGATAGCACGGGTATGACTATCTTGATTCTCTTATAAAATCGTCATGGATGTACATGCATGACAGAAACGTGACCTACTCTGACAAACATGTATCATCACGGAAGTGTATTTTTTTTGGAGTGCACGCAGCGCCGGCTAGGGAGGGCCTCCGACCCCTTCTTCCTTGCTGCCATATTGTGGGAAGATCCGACATCCCGCTGCCCACCTAGTGACATCCCGCGACCCTTAGGTATGACTTTCTTTGAAAGGCGGCCTTACTCTACTTCTCCAGCTCCTTGTGTCGCTGCATTTGTATCTTTTAATATTTCTTAGGCCCCCTCGTAGATAGGATCGATCGGCTATTTGAAAGCCACCTAAATTTTTACTGTTAAGAGGTAAAACTAGTTCATGCAGTCAAATCTAGTACTACTTGGTTCAAACAGGGAAGAAAGGGGGTGGAGGTGGGGGAGATTTGGTACCTGAATCTAGGACTTGGTTGAAAGAGAAAATAATGGGGACGAAAAGTAGCAGAGAGTGGCTGTCCAACTGGTCTCTTGGTATAATAGGGAAATAGAGGGAAACATGGTACAAACTCAATATAAATTGATCTATTGGTTGAAAAAGGAAAGAAAGTGGGAACTGGGGACAAGTCAACAGAGTATCTCCAACACTAGATTTGCTAGCCTCACACAGCATAAGGTGGCTATACCAAACAAAAATGGGACCAACCCAGATATCATGTTCTGATGTTTGTTGCCCCGAGCCCCTCTTATGTAATGCCACTGGTAAAATGTAGCAGTCGCACTCTTAAAAGTAAGGACACGTTAAACCAATGTTGTTTTCAATGTAATGCCTCCAGTAATATGAATCAATGGCACTGTTTTTCATGTCCTGCTAAATTTCACATTAAGATAAGTTGCTTCTTTTCGTTAGAAATGAAACTATCCTGGTCCGCCTACTCTCCCGTGCCCAAATACCAACTCTTTAGTAGTTGTTAATGTAATGTTGCTGGTAAAATGAAGCAATGGCAGCATTAAAGTAATGTCGTATTTAACAGTTGTCATAGTTAATCCTAATGCCCACACTAATATCTAGCAATGATGCTGCTTTAGAAATTGCTAATGTCCTTGTAGGATCGCCATTCAGATAAGGAACATGCTTCTTTTCATTTGATGTATGTTTCATCACTTGTTAGTCACCCTCCTTTTCACCTTTTTGTGCAAACAGATATGTACATTTCATGCTTGATCTTAGTTGAACTGCACAAACGATATCCAAATTATAGTTGAACATTCCACGAGCTTCACAACCAACCTTGATGTTGCTCAATTTTATTGCAACTAATGAAGAAGAAGCTGCTAGCTCATGGGACATTGCTTCATTTTAGGTGAACTGCACAAAAAGGTCCCATGAATTGAATCATCCATGTTGGTGACTGGTGTCACCCCTTCTATGATGGCGTTGACTGCAGATATGATTCCCATCATGAGGTATGTTCCTTTTTGGTCCGATCATTTGCCAAAGATCATGCATGTTGAGTCTGCTCTTGTGCTACTGTTTTGGCACTGCTATGATAAAGCAGTAATGTTATTATTTTGCACCTTAATCTAGTGGCACTATTAATTTGAGGCAATGTTTTGGCACCGCTAGTGCCACTGATCTTTTATATATATCAAAAGAGGGGGTTTCCTCCGAGTCCATTAAAGAAACCCAACCATAGAGAACCATTATCCGTCAACATCTCAGTGTAAACAGGCAGTTATGCAACTACTACTAGCAGGAGACAAGTTCTCCAAATAAGCTAGGCAGGTAGGGGGACGCAACACTAGCTCGACCAAGTTTGGATTACAACCCAAATGCTACCACAGAAACATCAGGGGGAAGATAGGGACTGAAAGAGCCAGCTTCAGCATCCCAGTCTATGCACCCCCGGCATCCATCCTTGCGACGCACGGTACACCTCGCTTGCCACCTTCTCGACCCTAGTGCCACTGATAAAATGAATTAAATATACAGTTAAAATAGAGCGAGTGTCCTCTCTATCATTTCATTTCCGATGTAGGTAAAGAAAGTGCTCTCTTTGTTAGTATATGTTTCATCAACTAGTCCCATTGTTAATGTTTAAGTGTTTCTGTAAACTGGGGTGCTTAATTTTAGTTGATCTGCACAAAAATAGAGATTGGAATGTCTCAAGGCCCCTCCTTGTACTACCATTGTACACTGATGTTCATCACTAGCAGAAGGTGTATCGGGGAGAATTGGGTTGATTTCCAGTATGAGGCCTACCGTATGAGGCATCGCAGGGCCCATCTCGCCCTCGCAGCATGGCATACTATGATACTATCGCAATATTTTCTTTATTTATTAGTGTATGTTTCATCAACTAGTGCCACTATAATGTAATCATGCTTTTTCATTATCTATGCAAACAGGTTTATTCAGCTGCATTTTGGTGGAACTGCACAAATGTACGGATGGAACCGGCATATATGCAGAGTGCGAGGTGTGCCAAGTAAAAATTATCGACACCGACCATGCTCCATCTAAGCATTGGCATCCACCACAAGCAGTGGGATGTGTGGTGCTCTCTATGGACGGATCTTTCTCGGCAGCAAATCCTCTAACCAAATACTAGTAGCTTATATTTGCACTTTTCTAGGGAGTACTCTTTTCTGAAAGAAGCACCAATCTATTTTTCTTTATTTGTACACAGTGTCACAACTTTGTTTTTGGTCCAGAGCTATTTAGGGTGATTGGCATAGTACTCGGAGTCTGATTGTAAGCATGATTTTCATTAGCCGTCACACTGATTGTAAGCATGAGCATATGGAAGATTAGGTTAGTGCGAAACCAGTGGATTCTTCTTTGATCAAACCCAACTTCAAGAGGAGAAAAGCAGTTGGCCCGACGACGCTTCCCCGCAATCCTCTCCCTCGCTGTTCACATCATCTCATGGGGCGGCGATCTGTCGCCGAGGAATAGGAGGGGATTGCCCCCCCCCCCCCTTAACCCAATAGTCGGCCAGGTTGTGAATTACGAGAGGAGCTTAGGGTTGTCAGTATTTGCAGGTTGTGAATTGTGTTTTGTGTTGTGTATTTTGAGAGTACTTTCAAATATGAATGTCTTTTGAATTTCAGATTTGCCGTTAGGCCTGGGCATTCGGTTAGACCGAAAAAATCGGTTCGGTGCCTCAGTTTATTTTGGAATTTGGTTTCCTACTTTTCCTGACAGATTGGTTAGCGAAGAAATCCATGACCGAGGCTTCGGTCCGCAGTCAATTCTGTTTGGTCCTCGGTTACTACCGAAGAGACCCGATATTGCCTAGGGAGAAAGAAATTGGAAGCCAAATCTAGCCAAGAAAGCATGGACGGACGAACAGCAATCCAAACATCTGTACCATATACAACAGTGATCCATCGTCGGAAGTGGGCAGCCGGCCATGAAGAACTGGTGGTCGTGAGCCAACGACCGTGTGGGAGCGATGGACGTTGTCAACCGTCGCCTGCCGCGAGAGAGACATGGGCGCCGCCTGCCAGGACAGATGGTGAAGGCTCGCAGCCGCCAGCCACTAGACATTGGTATTGCGTGAGGTGGGGAAACAAAGGCGGCCGCGCTGCATGAAGATGTGGGTGTGTGAAGCATCCAGCAACTCAGGATAAGATGCAAGGGTTGCGTGTGTCTGTGGCTAAGAAAAACAATGGGAATAAGCGCTTCGTGTTAAGGTAGATGGGCTATTGGGCCTAGTATGCTGGCGTTAATAACATAGTAATAAAATATTGCGGTTAGTTCGGGGCATTCGGTCCATAGACTCTGTCGGATATCGGGTTCCGGCAAAACCCTTAAGGTTCAAACTCTGGGGTGCGCACGGAGATCTTCTACCTACCGATCCACGCCCACTACTTCGCCGTGATTCTAAGCTAACAAGATGAACAACACAAGGGACACGAGATTTATACTGGCTCAGGCCACCATTGTGGTGTAATACCCTACTCCAGTGTGTGGTGTGTGGATTGCCTCTTGGGCTGATGAGGAACAGTACAAGGGAAGAACCGCCTCGCGAGGAGAGGTGTTCTTGTGCTGGTGTGCTGGTTCAGGTCCGAATTGGATTCCCCCTTTCTATGGTGGTGGCTAGTCCTATTTATAGAGGCCTTGGTCCTCTTCCCAAATATTGAGCGGGAAGGGATTCCACAATGGGGGGATTTGAAGGGGGACAGCTAGTACAAGCTATCCTGACTAAAGGTGGTCTTCGACTGCCAAAGGCACTGACGATGACACCGTCTTGGGCTCCACGGTGATCTCCGTCTTGCTGTCTTTCTGGTCTTGGTCTTATTGCACTAATATGGAAACCTTTCCCTGATGCCTCGGTACCCCGCACATGCGCTTGCCCCCTTTGCACCGAAGAGGAAACAAGGACACAGCGCCGGCTAGCGCCCTCCTGGCGCCCGCCTGGTCTTCATTGTCATGGCGTGCGTCATGCGCACCTCGCGAGGTACTCCTTGCTTTGATCTCTCTGCCTCCTCGCGAGCCTACCTGGTGAGGCCGCCCCTGAGGAGGCCTTTCGTCGTCCACCCCGCGAGGCCTGGCCCCTTGCGAGGGTCTTCAACTTGGGTTGATGAAGATGGGCCGTACTGGGCCACTGATGAGCCACGCCACAGGCTGCAGGCAGGCAAGTCTGGATACCCCCATATCCAGGACGCCGACAGTAGCCCCCGGCCCAAGGTGCGCTCGGACTTGGCTTAGCGGCAAAGCCAAAGGGCAAGTGTGGAGCGCCGCGGGCCCAAATAGCTTGAGGCCTTGGTTGACGCATGGTGATTTGATTGGACGTGGGCGTCTCCGCTTCCCCACGCTCCCTCGGCAACTGCCCGACTGACAAAAGGCAGGCTTGGGTAAGGCCTACCTTCATTGTTCTCTTTTGCCTTGCTTCAGATCCCCTTCCTCACTCTCTCGCTTCCAAGTCTCCAGATCTGTTCCGCCCCTCCCCCCAAGCAGGCGATGGCGCCCCGCAAGACCAAGCCCGACGCGCCTCTGTCTTGGTACTCGCCAGCCCTGGATGCTCCCAATGAGTCGAGGA
This sequence comes from Triticum aestivum, assembly GCF_018294505.1. NCBI lineage: Eukaryota > Viridiplantae > Streptophyta > Magnoliopsida > Poales > Poaceae > Triticum > Triticum aestivum. The sequence continues at coordinate 617,893,441 of NC_057810.1, read as the reverse complement.
AGAATCTTGGTGTCGTACGCCTGATGACGGCAGTGAAGGGCAGCGAGATGGGGGCGACGGAGCTCCGGGCTGGTTCCTCCGAGGCGGAGGCCAAGGGGAGCACCTTCTACCCCTTCTTTATGAACGCCGTTGTCGCTGGTCTGGTGCCTTCCTTCTCCGAGTTCTTCTATGCCATCCTCCGCCATTACAGGTTGCAGGCCATTCACCTCCATCCTAATTCCGTTATCCTTTTGTCGTATTTCGCCTATTACTGCGAGGCGCATGTTGGGGTGATGTCGTCCGTGGCGCTGCTGCGCCACTTTTTCTCCCTCCAAATTAACGGCGAGCACACCTCGGCGTGCGCCAACTTCGTCGCGTATGCCAAGACCAATGCGATCTCGAAGACCGGGAAGAGGGCCAAGAACTTCCGGAGCAAGTGGTTCATGGTGGACGCCAGGTGCATCCACTCCTGATTGATGCTACCCACAAGGATGCCCCAGCCTGACGAGGGGTGGTCCCGCGCGAAGCTTGATGACAACCGGGAGAAACCGGTGCTAGAGAAGATGAACGCCGACTTGAAGCCCGGCAACATGAAGGAGGCGAAGCTGACAGAGGCCAGACTCCTAAGGGAGTTCCTGACGCAGCGGGTGGCTCCCCTTCAGGCGCACTCATGCCCGTTGTGGATGCTCGGGGGTGCCAACGACGGGCTCCGTTTGAACCCAGTTGCCTTGGAGGATGACGACCTGGCCTCCGCTCTTCGCCTCTTGGTCAGAGAAGACCCATGGGATAAGGAGGGTGTCCCCACTCCCTTGTTCCTTCGCGAGGATCGGGCGCTGGTGGTGAAGACCATGCCTGCCTTTGACGGCTGCGATCTGGTGCTGGCAGTGCCTCCTGAGGGCCAGGGGGCGATGGTGCCAGTGGAGGTATCTTCTGATGGTTCCCGCGAGGGAGGGGAGGAAGACAAAGAAGAAGAGGAGCCCGACTCGGAGGAGACCGCTGAGGGGACGGGAGAGACCTCCCCCCGGTGCATGGCCAGCATCCTCCGTACCATGCCGGACGACGACGAGGCTGATGCCACGCTGGAGGAAGACACGCCCGTGATCCCAAAGAGGGGAAGGTCTGCGCTGATCTCCCAGGGGGCTACCCCGGTTCAGGCGCCGCTCAGGGCTGGCTCCAGCCCTTCTAGTGCGCCTTCTCCCGCTGCTGGACCTCCCAAGGCTGCCCCCAGACCAGGAGGCTTACGGGCTTTAAGCTTGGCAAGAGACTGGCGGATCCCGCCGCCACTGATTAGTAAGTGCTCGCACCCCATATTGTTCTTGTATTTGCTGCTGAAGCTTGACGTTTTCCATCATTGGGTTAGGCCGCCGCTTGCGGCGAAGAAGAAGAAGGGGGACACGGTGGCTCTGACCGAGGCAGGCTCATCTGCCGCAGCCGCGCCTCTGCCGGTGGGAAGGGGAGGCAGTGGAGCTCACACCTCCCCTGCCCGATCGTCCTCTCGAGGCCTGGTGGGGGGCTCTGGCATGGTGCCAGCCTCCATGGCCCCGCTGCCTCTGGAAGCGCTGGCGCCCGATGCCGTTGTCGAGGCTGACCGGGCTCAGGAGCCTCCGGTCTCCCAAGTCGTGATCATGTTGCTGCCCCCTCCTCTTGCTCCACTGGTTTCGGACTCCTCTACCTCCTCTGACGTCTTGGACCGTGCCTTTATTGAGCTGGGCCAGCTGCGCAAGGACCTCCAAGGCGCCAACTCCCCTGTGGTGGCTGGGCGCCTGGAGCTGATCTCTGGTTGGGTTCATTCTGATGCCTCTGTCCGAGCGGCGCTGAGCCATGCTGTGGCGGCTTCTGCGAAGGAGAAACAAGCCGCTAACTAGGCCACAACCGCTCGCGATGTGGCGCTGAAGGATGCCGGGGCCACCCAGGACCGCTGCAAGGCGCTGGAGGCCGAGCTGCAGGGCCTGCGCAACGAGTTCGCCAAAGAGGCCCGTGACCGCTAGGTGAACGAGGAGGAGATGAAGGCTCGGGAGGACGCCATCGGGGACCGTGATGCTGAGCTGGCCACCGAACGCAGTCGGCTGAAGGCGCTGGAGCAGAAGCTTAGGACAGAGAGGGATGAGCTGGACACCAAGGCGAAAGTCCTGGCTGAGGACCATGTGGGCTTCGCGGGTCTGGAGGAGAGGTCTCTCAAGGCGCTGAAGACGCTCTATGAGGATAGCTTGGAGAAGCCGCCAGCTGGCGCCGATGACGGCCCCGCTGAGTTGCTTCCCTTCTTGGTCCAAGCGCTTGAGGATGTAGTGAACAGAATCGGCCCCATGTCCGAGGCTGAAGCTCGCGCCCTTTCTTCTGCAGCATTAACGCGCGTTCTCAGCCATGTTTACCTTCGTGACCGTAGCGCTAGCCTCGACGGGCTGCTGGAGCCTGTGGACGGCGAGCACGCCGCCGCTGCTGCTGAGGCCGTGAAGGGCCGAGCGGAAGCCCTGCTGGTGAAGTTCTGCGCCTTTGCCACCGTGCCCAGGGCAGGTGATGCTTCCCCCGCGGCTTCGGGAGGTGGAGCCGATGAGGGCGATACCACCACGAAGGCAGGGCTCCTGGCGAACGACGGCATTGCCCAAGGGTGATCTTCTCACAGCTTCTTTCCTGTTTTAATCCCTGCAACATGCACTGTGCCTCGTGGAGGCGTATAAACTTGCGTTTGGTATCGTGGAGATGATTATGGTTTGTAATATTTGCTTATGGATTCTACGATTTTCTCTCTATTTGCTTTGCGTTTTACGTCGGCAGAGCCCGACCCCGCGCATACCTCAGTCGCCGTTAGCCCCGACCGGAAACCAGGACGGAACCAAGGAGTGAGGGGCTACGTGACAAGTTAGACTCCTGAGTCATGATGCTCAGGAGTCCCCCTTGACGTGCAAACAGCAAATAGGGATGGAAAGTAAGGGTAGGTCAAGTGTTCTACGTCAGCAGGGCCCGGCCCTGCGCATACCTCAACCGCCGTTAGCCCCGACCAGAAACCAGGACGGAACCAAGGAGTGAGGGGCTACGTGGCCAGTTAGGCTCCTGAGTCGCGATGCTCAGGAGTCCCCCTTGACGTTCAAATGACCTTCATACCCTGGCTCCGCTCGGGGAGGAACGCGCGACGACCAGGTCCGAGGGACCTGGCTAGGTGGCGTGTGCTCGGGCGTGGCTCGGGCGCAGCCCCCGTGCCCAGCCCCCTTGCGTGACGCTCCCGAGGGGTGGTGTTGCGATGAGGCCAGACACCGAGCTCTGGGCTCCCTGAAGTTGATACGGCCATTGGCCGCCCTCAGTTGTTTATCACTAGCACGGAGCATAGCGCTTCCGTATGTGTACGGGCATAGCTGCTCCTCGGCAGTGTCGTCGGTCAGCGCGGAGCATGGTGCTTCCACTGGTACGTGGGAGGGGGCTCCCCTCCGGGAGGAGCCCCCGAGGCGTGTTCGTCCCCGCCCTGACACGTGGCTGGCACAGTAGGGCTGGACGAGGTGTATCTGGGCACCCGTGAGCCAGCACGGGACTCACGAGGCCCTACCTCAAGGCGGGTTGCGCCTGGTCTTGAGCCTTGGGTGGCTGTGTGGTACTGCAAGATGGTTAGATACAAAATGCTCTACGTCCTCAGGTCCCGGCCCTCAAGCAGGCTCAGTCACCGCTGGTATGCCAGGTCGCAATGCCATGGTCAAGGCCAGGGGGTGAGGGCTGGAGAGCCAGTAAGAGCTCCTGAGTCGCGATGCTCAAGGGGCCCCCTTTTAACGCGCAAGCGGTTTGTATGAGGGGGAGAAGGCCCGTGATAGGCGGCAGATGATAATCACATGTCGGCGTTCTAGGAACGGGGGTCCCCAGACTTGCCTGCATGCGGCCTGCGGCGTGGCTCAAGGGGCAGCCCAGCACGGCCCATCTTCATCAGCATGAGCTCAAGACCCTCGCGAGGGGCCAAGCCTCGCGGGGCGGACGACAAGGAGCCTCCTCAGGCACGGCCTCGTCAGGCTGGCTCGCGAGGAGGCGGAGAGATCAAGGCGGGGTACCTCACGAGGTGCCCATGATGCAAGCCATGACGACCAAGGGCGCCAGGAGGGCGCCAGCCCGCGCAGTGTCCTTCTTTCCTCTTTGGTGCAAAGGGAGCAAGCGCAGGCGAGAGCATAAAGCAAAGGCATCCATTTCGGTGCAACAAGACCAAGACCAGCAGAACGGCAGGATGGAGGTCATCGTGGAGCCCAAGCCAGCGTCACCACCAGAGGCTTTGGCAGGCGAGGACCAACTTTAGTCAGGATTAGTGTACTAGATGTTCCCCTTCAAAATGGCCAATTGTTGGCGCCCTTCCCACTCAATATTTGGGAAGAGGCCCAGGGCCTTCGCCTATAAATAGGACTAGCCACCCACAAGGTAGAGAGATCTGATCCTCACCTGGGCATCGATCCAGAGAGCGACTGAACTCCTCCTAGCAGTTCATCGCACCAGCCAAGAACAAACCCTCGCGAGGCTGTTCTTCCTTGTATTGTTCTTCATCAGCCCAAGAGGCAATCCACCACACCACACACTGGAGTAGGGTATTACACCACAATGGTGGCCTGAACCAGTATAAACTCTGTGTCTCTGTGTTGTTCCTTTGATTGCTTAGATCATAGCAAGGCGGTGAGGTGCAGGTAGGTAGTGGGCGAAATCTCCGCGCGCACCCCAGTGTTCGAATCTAGAGGGTCTGCCGGAACCTGAAATCTGACATTTGCGCGCCAGGTAGGGGTGCGCCGGAATTCGTCTTCCGCCGCCCTATTCTTCATCGACCATCGCGTCCATGTCGGACGCTCGTCGGGCCCGCGCCGAGAGCCGTGCCGCTCTTGCTTCCCGCGTCGCCCAGACGACCCCCGTCGGCGGCCACCCCCGCCGTTCCCCGCCGCCTGCCGTCAACACCGCCACCGGCCCGGCGGGGAACGAGTAGCAAGCATCGTCCCAGCATCCGTCCATGAGGCGAGACGGCCGCACTGCTACACCCTCACTCGCCCCAGCTGGTTCTTCATCCCGTGCACTCCGCGCGGCCATGGAGGCTCGAGCTGCGCTCATCGCGGCAAACGAGCTCCTGCGCTACCGCCCAGTCGACGACTACTACGAAGAGTGGCTCGACCGCATTGCCGAGCTCGTCCGCGCCGCAGGGGGCTCCCCTGCGCCGTCCTTCTCGCTGCACCGCGCCCCGCCCTGCGCGGGCAATGAAGCTCTAGGGGCGCCTTAGCCGCCTCCCCCTCAAGAACGCGCCCTGTCCCCAAGGCATGTGGCCCCTGGACAGAACCCACTCCGTCCGGCACCAGCGCAGCAAGAGCGGAGCTGCCAAGAGGTTCCTCGCCCCCAAGAAGCTGCCCGAATGCTCCCTGCTCCGGTCCGTCGTGACCACGCTCCTATTCCAGCATGCCAATACCCTGCGCTGCTCCCAGCTGCAGCGCACGGGGGCCCGCAAGACCAAGCTCCTCGTCACCAAAGGCCTCCCGTGGCCACAGCAGGCTGCCGCGCCTTCACCACCGAGCTGCGCAGCGTCGCGTGGCCCTGCAAGTTCAAGCTAGACCTGCCTCCTCGCTACGACGACACGGCCGATCCTGCGGAGTTCCTCCAGCTCTACGAGCTGGGCATCGAAGCTGCCAACGGGGACGAGAAGGTCATGGCGAACTGGTTTCCCATGGAACTCAACGACGAGGCCCGCACCTGGCTCCTGAACCTGGCTCCAGGCACGATCTCCTCCTGGGACGAGATGCGCACCCGTTTCATCGCCAACTTCCAAGGTACTCGCGACTGGCCACCTGCCGTAAGCGACATGCGCCGCATCAAGCAGCAACCAAGGGAGACCCTGCAGAAGTACATCCAGCGCTTCAACAACGCATGCCTCAAGATTCCCAAGGTGACCGAGGAGGCTATCATCTCAGCCTTCTCCGACGGCGTGCGTGATGTCAAGATGAAGGAGGAGCTGGCGATGCATGAAGATCTGTGCACTTCCTTGGAGCTGTTCAACTTGGCGACCAAATGCGCCGGGGCTGTGGAAGGGCGCCTTTCCCTCCTCGAGCTGGCAGCCGCAGACCCAAAAGAGAAGAAATCCAAGGCCAAGGACGTGAAGCGCAAGGGGGCTGCCGTGCTCGCGGCAGAACCAGACACCAAGCGGGGTAGAGATCAGCCCGAGTCTTTCAAGGGCAGCCGGTACTGTGTGTACAACGACCTCCACACCCACAACACCAACGAATGCCAAGAGCTCTGAGCCGTGCGAGAAGGAAGGATCGGCTAATGCCCCGACCACAACGATCGTGGCTATGGCCGAGGAGAAGGAAGGAACGCAGGACGCTAGGAAGACCGCGGCCCTCGCCAAGGGTGGCGCGACCGACCTCGCGAGGATCACTAGCAGGATCAGCCTCGCGAGGGAGACTGGAGGGATCAGCCTCGCGAGGATCGCCCACAAGGAAACGCAGGCCTCCCTCCACTGCCACCGTAGCCAAGGAGAAACAAGGACCATCATCAGGACGAGGGGGCTGGGGGCTTCCAGGAGCCGCGCGCGATCGCCTGCATCCTGGGTGGAGCTCAAGCCCCAGCCTCTAAACGCATCTTCAAGCAGTTCGCCCGCGAAGTAAATGCAGTCCTCCCCAAGCTTGAAGCCACGCGCCCCCTCAGGTGGTCGGCGCGTGCCATCACGTTCAGCTCAACGGATCAGCTCAAGTGCGCGGCCACAGCCGGAGTCCTCCCAATGCTTTGCTCCCCAGTCATCAGCAATGTGCAAGTCACCAGGACCCTCATCGATGGCGGGGCAGGGCTCAACGTCCTGCCCGTAGAGACATTCAACAATCTCCAAGTGCCTTACGATCAGCTTCAGCCAACCAAGCCTTTCTCCGGAGTCACCGACGGCTCCACAGTTCCAATTGGGCAGGTCCGCCTCTCTGTCACCTTCGGGGCACACAACAACTACCGCACCGAGGTCATCGACTTCGACGTCGCCCACATTTGCCTGACGTACAACGCCATCCTCGGCAACCCAACTCTCACCAAGTTCATGGTCGTGACCCATCACGGCTACAACGTCCTCAAGATGCCAGGAAGTGGCGGAGTCATCACGGTGCCCTGTGAAGAAAGAGACGCAGTGTGCTCCCTGGAGCGAGCTTTTCAGGCCGCATCACTTGAAGACCCAGATCGCGGGAGTGGGAGGCTCCCTTAGACCGCTCTCAAGAAGAAGACATCGCCAGGCACGACCCCTCAGGAGGCAGGCCCCTCAGGGTCTGTGCCTGCGCTGGGGGCACCTCCTTCTATCGCATAGGAAGGCGCGCCCGGTGCCCTCCTCAAGCAGGGCTCGGGGGCCCCCTCCTGGAGAGTCACCGACCTTGCTAAGGTCACAAGGGAGGCGCTTGGGCACCACTTGGAGGCGTGTTTCAAAACACGTTTCCCTCAGGAAGGAGCAAGGCAAGGAGGGCCAAACCCTCAGGAGTTCGTCAGTCAGATCACGCAGGAGTTGCAGGAGTCAAGAGTCATGAGTGGCAGCCGCCGCTTACCCACCGCAGCTCCCCATCCAGGCGAGGATGGTGGGCTGCGCGTCTGCATCGACATCCCAGGGCTCAACCGAGCCGCCTCTTAGGAGCGCTTCTAGCCCTCACGCATGGGGCGCTACGCAGGCCCACCCCACAGCTATGTTCGCATGCCCTTCAACTTGCCGAACGCGGCTGCTGTGCGCCAGCGCCTCATAGGAAGCATCCTGGAGGCTCAGGAGGCCAGGCGTTCCACAGTCCTGGCGGAGATGGGGATGGTTCATGAGGAGCCACTAGCGCCTCTGGAGCCTCCCGACGCTCCTGGGCCTGGGGGCTCGTGAAGACGGCTCCCGTAGCCCACTACATCCGCTACTTCAACACCACTTCATCGTCAACACTATCAGGTGCCATCTTTCAAGTTTCCTTTCCAGCTGGGAGCGCCCTCAGGGCTGCATCATTCTCAGACCGCGTGGGTCTATCCCTGCGGTGTGTATCCCTTTTGTTCATGTTTTTAGCTTACCTTGTTGGGGGCGCCCCTCGGGCTGCATCATCCCCAAGTCGCTCGGGTCAGACCCAGCGGCATGTATCCCTCTTGCATTTATTTTCGGGCCATACATTCGACCTATCATGCTTGTTATTAGATGCTTGTCCGCGGCACCTCTTCTTCCTTCATGTCGGCCACTTGCACATTAAAGGGGGGGTACCTGAGCATCGCGACTCAGGGCTCCTACTGGCTCTCCAGCCCTCACCCTCTGGCTTTGTCCACGGCATCGCGACCTGGCAAACCAGCAATGGCTGAGACTCGCTCTAGGGATGGGACCCGAGGACGTAGAGCGTCGGCACCTAACCAGGCTTGCACGTTAAAGGGGGGTACCTGAGCATCGCGACTCAGGGCTCCTACTGGCTCTCCAGCCCTCACCCTCTGGCTTTGTCCACGGCATCGCGACCTGGCAAGCTAGTGACGGCTAAGACCCGCTCGAGGGCCGAGACGCGAGGACGTAGAGCATCGGCATCTAGCCAAATTTGCAGGAACACATCACAAGTTAAGTCCCAGTGCCAGGCGCAACCCGCCTAGAGGTAGGGCCCCATGAGTCCCACGCTGGCTCACGGGTGCCCAGATACACCTCCTCAGGCCCTACCGTGCCAGCCACGTGTCAGGACGGGGCTTACACGCCCCGGGGGCTCCTCCCGGAGGGGATCCCCCTCCCACGCACCAGTGGAAGCACCATGCTCCGCGCTAGCTGACGACATTGCCGAGGAGCGGCTATGCCCGTACACATATGGAAGCGCTATGCTCCGCGCTGGTGATAAACAACTGAGGGTGGCCCCCGGCCGCATCAACCTCAGGGAGCCTAGAGCTCAGTGTCTGGCCTCATCGCAACGCCTCCCCTTGGGAGTGCCGCGCGAGGGGGCTGGGCACGGGGGTTGCGCCTGGGTCATGCCCAGACGTACGCCACCCAGCCAGTCCCCTCGGGCCTGGTTCATCGCGTGTCTCTCCCTAAGCGGAGCCAAGGTACGAAGGCCGTTTGAGCGTCAAGGGGGACTCCTGAGCATCGCGACTCAAGAGCCTAACTGGTCACGTAGCCCCTCACTCCTTAGTTCCGAAAGGCTAATGGCGGTTGAGGTATGCGCGGGGCCGGGCTCTGCAGACGTAGAACGGCAGATTCACCCCCACATCTCACCTCCCTACTTGCTGTTCGTGCACCAAGGGGGACTCCTGAGCATCACGACTCAGGAGCCAAAATTGTCATGTAGCCCCTCACTCCATGGTCCCGTCCTAGATTCTGGTCGGGGCTAACGGCGGCTGAGGTATGCGCGGGGCCAGGCTCTGCCGGCGTAGAACATAAGCAAGTAGGAAGAGCACAAATTTCAAGGAATTCAAAAGCAAATATTACAATCCATAACTGTTATCACAACAGCAAACACAAGTTTAAACGCTTCCCCGAGGCATGATGCATGTTGTAGAAGCTGAAAGCAGGACAGGAGCCATGACGGAGTCATGTGTTGGCGGCGGAGCTGTGCGGAGCGGGTTCGCCTCGTGGAGCCGCAGGACTGGCAGTGCCTCGCTTCGGCTTGGTGCTGAAGGCCCGGAACTTCGACAGCAGAGCCTCTGCACGACCCTTCACGGCCTCAGCAGCGGCAGTGGCAAGCTCTCCGCTCGCTGGCTCCAGCAGGCTGTCGAGGTCGACGTTGGGATCGCGAAGGTAGACGTGGGTAAGGACCCGCGTCAGCGCTGCAGAAGACAGGACACGCGCCTCGGCCTCAGCCGTAGGGCCAAGGCCAAGGGTGACATCTTCAAGAGCACGGACCAGCAAGGGGAGCAGCTTGGCGGGGCCATCCTCGGCGCTGGCCAGCGGGCTTTCCAGGCCGCTATCGTAAAGCGACTTCAGCAAGCCGCGAGCCTTCACCTCCATCTCCGTGAAGGCCTCGCGGTCATCGGCAAGGACCCGCGCCTTGCCGTCCGGCTCGACCTTCCACGCCTCCAACTCCTGCTCCAGTGTGCCCAGGCGGTCACGGCGCTTGTTAAGCTTGGCGTCACGGTCCTTGATGGCCGCCTCACGATCCTTCATGTCTTCTTCCTTCTCTTGGCGGATGCGGACCTCCTCGGCAAGCTGGTCCCGCAGGCCCTGTAGTTCGCTCTCCAGCGCCTTGCAGCGACCTCGGGCCTTAGCTGCCTCCCCCAAGGTGGTGTCGCGAGCGGCCTTCGCCCCAAGGACGGCCTGCTTCTCCTCGTCGAAGGTCGTCGAGGCCTGAACCAGCGCCGCTCGAATCGAAGCATCAGAGCGAATCCAGCCAGAAGCCAGCTCCAAGCGCCCGGCCACCAAGCGAGGGTCGGTGCCCAGAAGATCTTGCCACAGCCGGTCCAGTTCGGCAGCAGCGCGATCCAGGACAGTGGAAGGAGTCGGAGAGACAGCAGTTGGTGGAGTAGGAGGAGAGGACGGCATCATGACCACAGCATCCTGAGGCAGGACATGCTGCGCCCCAACAGCTGTGGCGCTGGCATCAGGCAAAGATACCTCAGGAGCCGCTTGGGCCATGGGGGCTGAGCTCGCCCTAGACAGCTCCACCAGGCCTCGCGAGGACGACCGGGCAGGAGAGGCCCGTGCCTTGAAGCCACCTTCTTTCGTGGGCAGAGGCGCTGCCCCAGACGGAACCTCAGGAGCCCCCTTCAGTTTCTTCGCCGTAGGCGCCAGCCTAGCCAAGAGATACAGACATCAAGCCTCAGCGACAAAGTAAGGAATAAAACAAGAATCAAGCACGTACTGGTCGCCGCTCGCGAGCTCGAGCAACCTCCGGCCGTACTTGAAGCCCGAGAGCCGGCTGCTGGGATCAGCCTCGAGAGGCTCGGAAGCAGGAGGCGCGTCTGCGGATCGCCTCGGAGCCGGGGCAGACCCGCGGGGGACCAGCCCAGTCCTGGCCTTCTTCGAGATCGGGGGCAAGCTCTCGCCGTCATCCTCATCGTCGCTCGGCAAGAGGCGGAGAGCGCGGGACCTACACCGGGGGAGAGGCGCTCTCGACTCCCCGTCGGTAGCCTCGGAGTCAGGCCCTCCTTCCCACTCCTCTTCTTCCTCCTCTTCGCTAGAGTCACCGGAGGACACGTTCACCAAGGCTGCTGGGTCCTCGGGAACCTCCGTGGGCACGGGCCCATCCTCATTGAAGACGGGCATGGAGGCCACCACCTTCTCCCAATCATCTTGAAGAAACAGGGGTGCAGGGGCACCCTCCAGCCTTGCCACGTCTCCTCCGACCAAAGATTGGAGGACCGAAGCCAGATCTTCGTCGGCCAAGACTAGGGGGCTCAGGCGGGGCCTCCACAGCGGAAGCGAGTACTTACGAAGTGGGGCCACCTGGTGCTCCAGGAACTCCCTCAGGAGCGACGCACCAGTCAGCTTCGCCGCCGCCATGTTCCCCGGCCTCAGATCTGCATCCATCTTCTCCAACACCGGCTTCGCACGGGGGTCCACAAGTTCCGTGCAAGACCAATCATCGAAGCTCGTAGGCTGCTCCGTGGGCAGGATCAGCCGAGGGTGGATGTGCCCAGCATCTACCATGACCCACTTGCTCCTGAAGCCCTCAATCCTCTTCCCGGGCTTCGAGATGGCATTGAAGCCGCCATGCGCGACAAAGCTCGCGCACGCGGAGATAGGACCACGAGAGGTCCAGAGGGAGAAGTAGTGGCGCAGCAAGGCCACAGAGGGCTGCACTCTGATGTGAGCCTCACAATAGTAGGCGAAGATTGCCAGAAGAAGAACAGAGTTGGGGTGGAGATGCAGAGCTTGCAGGTCGTAATGGCGGAGGACAGAGAAGAAAAACTCAGAAAAGGGAGGCACCAGACCGGCAGCAATGACGCTTGCGAAGAGCGGATAGAAGGTGCTCCCTTGGGCCTCAGGAAGGGCGGAGCCGGCCTTGAACACCTTCGCCCCATCGATGCCTTGCGCCGCCACCATCCGGCGCACCTGGGCAAGGCTCGCCTCCGACACCTTTGGCGAGTCCAAGGCGGGCAAGTACCAAGCTTCGGCCGGGGTCTGGCGAGGCGCCATGTCTTGCTAGGGCGCGCGGTCGAAGTAGATCTGAAGATTTCGGAGGCAAAGAGGAAGGGCGCAAGAAAGGGGATTTGGGCAATGACCGGAGGAAGCAAGGGAAGCAAAGCCTAGGCAGATGCCGCTCTTTTGTCAATTCACGCAGTTGCTGGGGCACCCACGTCCAATCAACCGCCACGCGACGCCCGAGGCCGCAGGCTGTTAGGGCCCATGGCGCTTCACACTTGGCCCTTCGCTTCTCTGCTCGGCCAAGTCTTGGCGCGCCTTGGGCCTGGGGGCTACTGTAGGCGTTCTGGGAACGGGGGTCCCCAGACTTGCCTGCCTCCGGCCTGCGGCGTGGCTCAAGGGGCGGCCCAGCACGGCCCATCTTCATCAGCACAAGCTCAAGACCCTCGCGAGGGGCCAAGCCTCACACGGCGGACGACAAGGAGCCTCCTCAGGCACGACCTCGTCAGGCTGGCTCGCGAGGAGGCGGAGAGATCAAGGCGGGGTACCTCACAAGGTGCCCATGACGCAAGCCATGACGACCAAGGGCGCCAGGCGGGCGCCAGGCGGGCGCCAGCCCGTGCAGTGTCCTTCTTTCCTCTTTGGTGCAAAGGGGGCAAGCGCAGGCGAGAGCATCAAGCAAAGGCATCCATTTCGGTGCAACAAGACCAAGACCAGCAGAACGGCAGGATGGAGGTCATCGTGGAACCCAAGCCAGCGTCACCACCTGAGCCTTTGGCAGGCGAGGACCAACTTTAGTCAGGATAAGTGTACTAGATGTTCCCCTTCAAAATGGCCAATTGCTGGCGCCCTTCCCGCTCAATATTTGGGAAGAGGCCCAGGGCCTTCGCCTATAAATAGGACTAGCCACCCAGAAGGTAGAGAGATCCGATCCTCACCTGGGCATCGATCCAGAGAGCAACTGAACTCCCCCTAGCAGTTCATCGCACCAGCCAAGAACAGACCCTCGCGAGGCTGTTCTTCCTTGTATTGTTCATCATCAGCCCAAGAGGCAATCCACCACACCACACACTGGAGTAGGGTATTACACCACAATGGTGGCCTGAACCAGTATAAACTCTGTGTCTCTGTGTTGTTCCTTTGATTGCTTAGATCATAGCGAGGCGGTGAGGTGCAGGTAGGTAGTGGGAGAAATCTCCACGCGCACCCCAGTGTTTGAATCTAGAGGTCTGCCGGAACCCGAAATCCGACATCACAGACAGGTTAAGCATGAAAGGAAGATCAGCTTAGGTAATGCAGGAGGGGTACATGCCACTGGGTCAGACCCGAGAGGCTTAGGGGATGATGCAGCCCGAGGGGCGCCCCCTAGCGAGGTAAGCTAAAGACATAAGCAAAAGGGATACATGCCGTAGGGACAGACCCACGCGACCTGGGAATGATGCAGCCCTGGGGGCGCTCCCAGCTGAAATGAACTTGGAAGATGTCACCTGATTCCACTGCGGATGGAGGGGTGTTGGAGTAGCTGAAGATGCGCAGTGAATAGGCCGGCCCTCACGAGCCACCAAAGTCCTGAGCCTCGGGAGGCTCTGGGGGCCCATGTTGTTCCCTGAGGACCACCTCCATCTCCGCTAGAACCTCATGATGCCTAGCCTCCTGAGCCGCCAGAATGCTCTGCAGATGGCGCTGGTGAGAAGCAACCATGTTCGGCAGGCCGAAAGGCATGCGAACGTAGCTATGCGGCGGACCCTCGCAACATCCCACGTGCGAAGGCCAGAGGCGCTCCTGAGATGTGGCTCGGTTGAGCCCGGGTACGTCGATGCAGACGCCCAGCCCGCCATCCTCGCCTGGATGGGGAGCTACGCCAGGCAGGTGGCGATCGCCATGTATGACTCTTGATTCCTGAAGCTCCTGGGTGATCTTGGTGATGATCTCCTGAGGGTTGGGTCTTCCTTGCCTCATTCCTTCCTGAGGGAAACATGCTGCGAAGCACGCCTCCAAGTGGTGCCCGAGCACCTCCCTCGTGATCTTGCCAAAGTTTGAGGCTCTCCAGAAGAGAGCTCCCGAGCCCTGCTCGAGGAGGGCGGCGGGCGCGCCTTCCTATGTGACGAACGAAGGCGCCCCTTGCACAGGCATAGATCTTGATGCGTCCCCTCCGGAAATCCCAACCTCCAGAGGCCTTGAGCCGGGCGATGGTTTCTTCTTCTTGGGAGCTACCTCAGGAGGGTTCTCGCTCTTATAGTCTGGGTCTTCAATTGATGCAGCTTGAAAGGCGCGCTCGAGCGAGCACACCGCATCCTTTTCCTCACAGGGGACTGTGATGACTCCACCGCTTCCTGGCATCTTGAGGACATTGTAGCCATGGCGGGTCACCGCCATGAACTTGGCCAGGGCCGGGTGAGGGAGTCCTGGATAAGGGGGTATCCGGACAACCGGACAATATACTTTGGCCGGACTGTTGGACTATGAAGGTACAAGATTGAAGACTTCGTCCCGTGTCCGGATGGGACTCTCCTTGGCGTGGAAGGCGAGCTTGGTGATTTGGATGTAGATCTCCTCCTCTGTAAACCGACTTTGTGTAACCCTAGCCCTCTCGGTGTCTATATAAACCAGAGGGTTTAGTCTGTAGGACTCATCATACAACAACAATCATTCCATAGGCTAGCTTATAGGGTTTAGCCTCTCTGATCTTGTGGTAGATCAACTCTTGTAATACTCATATCATCAAGATCAATCAAGCAGGAAGTAGGGTATTACCTCCATCGAGAGGGCCCGAACCTAGGTAAACATCGTGTCCCCAGCCTCCTGTTACCATTAGCCTTAGACGCACAGTTCGGGACCCCCTACCCGAGATCCGCCGGTTTTGACACCGACACTGGTGCTTTCATTGAGAGTTCCTCTGTGTCGTCGCTATAAGCTCGATGGCTTCTCCAACGTTCAACGACGTCATCCTGGGTCAGACTTTTCTCCCCGGACAGATCTTCGTGTTCGGTGGCTTCGTACTGCGGGCCAACTCGCTTGGCCATCTGGAGCAGATCGATAGCTATGCCCCTAGCCATCAGGTCGGGTGTGGAAACCTAAACTACACTGCTGACATCCGCGGAGACTTGATCTTCGACGGATTCAGGCCCGTATCAGGAGCGCCAAACAATCACGATGTGCATGACTTAGATCCGCAGTCGGACAATATTCGGAACATCGCACCTGCTACAGCTCCGGACTCTGTTCCAGAGCAGGTTGTGCCTTCTGAGGACGGGTGGATGGTCCCCGCCCCGAAGGCCGCACAGTCATCGGCGTTGGAGCCAAACACATACTCCTCTCCTTAGGAAATCTGTACCTCTGGACCCCAGGACTCATCTCCGGTAGTGTGTTCCGGACCGCGCGCACTCGTGCCCTTCGAATCTAACTGGGCTCCAGTCATGGAGTTCGCCGCAGCGGATATCTTTCAGCACTCACCCTTCGGAGACATGCTGAGTTCATTAAGGTTTCTCTCTTTGTCAGGAGACTCCTGGCCGAACTATGTCCGGCTCGAGTGGGAAGCTGGCGACGAAGAAATTCGTTACCCACCCACGTCCCACTTAATAGCCACAGTCGATGACTTGACCGACGTGCTTAACTTCGACTCCGAAGACATCGACGGTATGGACGACGATGTGGGAGAAGAATAGGAACCACCACCCACAGGGCGCTGGACTGCCACCTCTTCATATGATATATATATATATATATGGTGGATACTCCCAAAGAAACCAATGGCGATGAGGCAACGGGAGATAACCCCACGGGGAAGAAAGCAAAACATGGGCATCATCGGCGCTGCTCCAAGCCTCGCCACAACAATACCGGCACTGTAGAAGAAAATCCAGATGGTGCCGAAGAAGAATACGATCCTGATCAACCCACCTTCGAGCAAGCCAAACAGGAACACGGGCAGTCCAGCCCAGACGAACAGGCGACGGACGGATACTTGGAGGACGACAACTATATGCCTCCCTCCGAAGACGAGGTGAGCCTCGGTGACGACAAATTCGGCGTACCAGAGGATCCCATAGAGCAGGAGCGCTTCAAGCGCAGGCTTATAGCCACTCCAAGAAGCCTGAAAAAGAAGCAGCAGCAGCTCCAAGCTGACCAAGATCTGCTCGCACACAGATGGACCGAAGTCCTGGCGGCTGAGGAGTACGGACTCGAACACTCGAGCAGGGGATATCCAAAGCATAAACCACTAGAAGAAGAGGCCGAAGAGCCTGAACTTCCAGCACAAGATGAGGCTGACCGGCTACCTCGTGGCCGGGATAAAACGGCATATCAGGCCGGACACCAGTCCGCACCCCCATGCCGGTTCACTACGACCCGGGGCAATACGCAAGATATATTGGAAAATAATGCAGGACAACCAAGATCGATCTATGGATCACGGGAGCGCGCCACAGCTCATGACACCGATCATCATGCCGGATACAATACTGATAAATTCGGCCGGGCCGGATATAACCGACCAGACCTAATCGGACTACGCCGCGACATAGCCCGGCACAGAGGCGCCGCACATCCCCTCTACTTCACTGATGAAGTAATGGAACATGAATTCCCAGAAGGGTTTGAACCCATCAACATCGAGTCATATGATGGCACAACAGACCCCGCGGTGTGGATCGAAGACATTTCTTCTCCACATTCACATGGCACGCGGTGATGACCTGCATGCCATCAAGTATCTCCCACTCAAGCTTAAAGGGCCAGCTAGACACTGGCTGAATAGCCTGCCAGCAAACTCCATTGGCAGTTGGGAAAATCTTGAGGATGCATTCCTCGATAACTTCCCGGGCACCTATGTGCGACCACAGGATGCTGATGACTTAGGTCACATTACCCAACAGCCCGGAGAGTCAGCCAGGAAATTCTAGACTCGGTTTCTAACTAAAAAGAACCAAATTATCGACTGTCCGGATGCCGAGGCCCTGGAGGCCTTTAAGCATAATATCCATGATGAGTGGCTTGCCTGACACCTCGGCCAAGAAAAACCGAAGACCATGGCGGCACTCATGACACTAATGACCCGCTTTTGCGCGGGCGAGGACAGTTGGCTGGCTCACAGCAACACCGCGCTAGGAAACCCTGGCACTTCAGATATTCGTGACAGTAACGGAAAGCCACGGCGCAACAGACACAAACGTCGGAACAATGGCGACAATGCGGAGGATATGGCAGTCAATGCCAGATTCAGCAACTCCAAACCCGGTCAGCGGAAGAAGCCGTTTAAAAGAAACAATCCGGATCGTCCAGTCTAGACCGCATACTCGACCGCTCGTGCCAGATTCACGGCACCCCCGATAAAATAGCCAATCACACTAACAGAGATTGCTGGGTGTTCAAATAAGCCGGCAAGATAAATGCCGAGAACAAGGACAAGGGGCTGCACAGTGATGATGACGAGGAGCCCCGACATCCGAACACTAGAGGGCAGAAGAAATCCCCCCCCCCTCTAGGTAAAAATGGTGAACATGATATATGCCACTCACATCCCCAAACGGGAGCGAAAGTGTGCACTTAGGGACGTCTATGCGATGGAGCCCGTCACCCCGAAATTCAACCCATGGTCATCCTGCCCGATCACCTTTGATCGTAGGGACCATCCCACCAGCATCCGTCATGGCGGCTTAGCCGCATTGGTCCTTGACCCAATCATCAACGGATTCCACCTCACGCGAGTCCTCATGGACGGTGGCAGCAGCATGAACCTACTTTATCAGGACACAGTGCGCAAAATGCGCATCGATCCTTCACGGATCAAACCCACCAAAACCACCTTCAAAGGTGTAATTCCAGGGGTAGAGGCCTGCTGCACGGGCTCAATAACACTGGAAGTGGTCTTCAGATCTCCGGATAACTTCCGAAGCGAGGAGTTAATCTTCGATATCATCCCTTTCCGTAGTGGCTACCATGCACAACTTGGACGAACCGTGTTCTCTCGTTTCAATGCGGTACCACACTATGCATACCTCAAGCTCAAGATGCCAGGACCTCGCGGGGTCATAACAGTCAATGGAAATACAGACCGCTCCCTCCGTATGGAAGAGCATACTGCAGCCCTCGCGGCAGAAGTACAAAGTAGCCTCCTCCGACAAACAGCCAATTCGACAACGACATCCCTGAACACCGTCAAGCGAGTCCGAAGTACCCCGCAACAGGACCGTCAGGCATGCCAGGAGCTCGATTAGCAATCCAGCCTCCACCCCCGCCCCATTCAAGCGGCGTTCGTACCACGCGTGCACAACTACGCGCTCAAAATACCATGGGCATAGGTGGAGGCGAGATGACAATGCGGCCAGAGTGCGGTTCAGCCGCCAGGAGGCCCGCATACTATTTTTTCTTTTTTTTCAGGACCCCACTCTCGGGCAGCCCCTTCAGAAGAGATCGGATAACGGACTCATTATGGAGGGGACACCAAGGAGGCAAGAGGCTTTTGCACACAAGGGAATACTCAGGTGGTCTTCTACAATGATCGTTATACCTGTCCTGACATACCCGCATGTAGCCTGCCCTTGGATAGGACATGTAAAATAGTCCTATTTCTTTCTTCTTAGTGCATTAATTGTACACCTACGCCTTTCCGTATTGTCCAAATAAATTGGATGTAGTACACAGCGTCAGCTTCTTGTTATTATCTTCATATTTTTTTGGATATTTATTCAATATTGCATCCGTACATCTTGGTACGCTTAGTTTGCCAGGGGCTTCTTATCGAACCCCACAAAATGGCAAGAAAAGTCCGAACACTTTCAACAGTCCGAACATTATATGCATCAGCTCCGAATCATGTCTTGGGTCAATAGTTGGGTTAGCTCGGCTCCCTTGTTTTGGTACCTTATGTTCCGTTATATCGGCTAAGGTAGCACGGGGAGAACTACTGCGATTGTGTCCCGGTTCTTCCGGACAAGCACCTCAGTAGAGAAAGCCGAAAACTGACCGTCATGATGCGGCGAGAGCTGGTCGCTGTTCGCGAGGTACTAAAATCCCAAAAGATTTTTTCTGCTTAAGGTGAGGAATCGTCATTGCCCGATTTAGGCGTGCATAACGCCCCAGTTCGGCCTTCCGAATACTAGGGGCTTTGCCGAAACTTAAAATTATAGACTTCTATGGCCAAGTGAGAGTTATAAAGCCGAATAGTCCGATTGCCTCGTTCGCTGCGCTAAACACCTCCTTAAAGGACCAAAATTTTGGATAAAGAGTGTTTGGGTTTCCACGAACACCCCAGTACTAGTTACAAGGGGGCGGAAGCCAACGACTGGCCTACTTTCAGATTTTGATAAACGGCCGCAGAGAAGGTAATATTTTAAATCAAACAAAGTGTTATATAGCACAAATAAACCCGTTCTCATATCACATGAACGACATGAGTACATTCACTCAAAAATTATGTTCTTAGGACATTCATTCGCCACAAGCCGAGCGCCTTTCATAACACCATCATAATATTTTTTAGGGTAGTGATGCTCCTTGCCCTCCGGGGGTTCGTCCTTCACGAGCTTCTCAGCATCCATCTTGCCCCAATGCACCTTCGCGCGGGCAAAGGCCCGTCGGGCATCCTCAATACATATGGATTGCTTGATCACTTCTAGTCATGGACAGGCATGCACCATCCGCTTCACCAGGCCAAAGTAGCTGCCGGGCAGGGGCTCGCCAGGCCACATCCGGACTATGAGATCCTTCATGGCCTGTTCGGTCGCATTGTGGAGTTTGACCAGCTACTTTAGCCAGTCACTCAGAGGCATTGGGTGTTCGGTCCCAGTATATTGGGACCAGAATAGCTTCTCTGTAGAGCTCCCTTCTTCAGCGTGATAGAACTCCGCGGCATCCGAAATGCTGCATGGCAGATCTGTGAATGCCCCTGGAGAGCTCCGAATTCGTGTAAGTAAAAGAAATGACTCCTCCACATGCTTGCTTTGCATAAACAATGCCTTACCCTCCGCTATCTTCTTGGCCGCCTGGATTTCCTGGAGGGCCTTTTGGGCTTCGGCCTTGGCGTCGGCCGCGCTCTGGAGGGCCTTCGCAAGCTCAGACGCTTGCGTCTTGTAGTCATCCTCCAGGGAGTCAAACTTCTTGCCGAGCTCCTGGAGCTCCTACTGTACCTCTCCCACCCGAGCATCTTGTTTCTCTCGCTCGGTGCGCTCCATATCCGCCTTAGCTTTGGCCACGGACAGCGCTTCCTTCAGGGCCGCCACTTCGGTCGTGGTCCCTATCAAAAGCCATGATGCTTTTTATTAGCATCACCAACTTTTTATCCTCTATACGACTATGGACGGGGTTTCACTTACCTTTGTTCTCCTCGAGCTGCTTCTTCTCGAGGCCGAGCTCTTCTTCGGCCTACCCCAGTTCGCGCTTGAGTCCAGCAACTTCAGTCGTGCATGCAGCAGTGGTCAGCAGTAGTGCCTGTTTGATTCATACAGACAAATATTATTAGCTTCCTGCGGTTTTTTAGTTGACCCTCCGTTTGGCTTTTCTTTCCGAACACCAATCAGCGTATCAGGGGCTACTGTCTATCGGGTGATATTTTCCTCACACTTTTTTACCTCCAAGGCTGTTAGCAGGCTGGTGCAGGCTTCGGTCAATCCGCTCTTGGCGGACCGAACCTTCTCAATCACCGTACCCATAAGAGTATGGTGTTCATCCTCGATGGAAGTGCGTCGAAGCACTTCCAACAAATTATCCGACGCCTCCGGCTGGGTGGAGGTCGTCGGCACGGCTGGCTCGCCCTCCTTCGCGAGGGACTGCTTACTGGACTCTGGAACCTTTGTAGTCTCCGACGCAGTAACCGGCTGGGAGCCAGACTTGTTGTGGCTCCCGTCAGCACAATCCATGGGGTTCTCACCCCCCATGTGTCCAGCGCCCGATATTTTGCGTTGAGGCATCTCCAGAACCATCGCCTCCTGCTCTGGCATCCTCTGGGACAACACCTCGGAGTCATCCACGGGACGTGGGGAGGTTGTCGTTGGGAGTGAGTTCATCTCTGACTCGTTCAAAGACTCCTCCGAAGAGGACTCCCCGAGATCGGACCCGGCCGGACTGCATATACGTGTTCGGCGTCATTACAAACCATGAGATCAAAGTCGCATGGAAAATATTATGGGATGCGAATACTTACGACCTCGCTCGGGGTTTGCCCCTGGGTAGCCACTCCTCGTTGCTGTAAGCAGCGGTAGTGGAGTGATCTGGAAGGGACGCCTTTCCCTTCTTCGGCGTCCCGGCCTCCCCCGATGGGGCGGCCTTCCTTTTCATCTCCTCCCTAGTGCGGGGAGGGGGCATTTCTTCATGTTTCCCCCCGTCTTCGGGGGGGGGGGGGAATCTTCCTCGTCATCTTCGGATGATGACTCTATCACGGCCCTGCGCCGGAGACCCTTTTTGGTCACCACGGTCGCCTTCATGGAACCTTCGGCCCCCTCAGTTGAGGTGGCCTTCCTCTTCCTCTCCTCCCCTTCGTGGGAGGAGTGTGCCTCGTCCTCTTCTAGCGAGGCGTCGGGTGCGGCCTCGCGCCAAAGACCCTTCCGGGTCCCCGTGGCCTTCTTTTCGGCCTTTTTCTCCGGCACCTTGTAAGGCGCCGGAACCAGCATCTCCGCTAAGAGTGCGTCTACTGGGTCCTCAGGCAATGGAGCCGGGCAGTCAATCCGCTCCGCCGTCTCCACCCAATCCTATTTGGTCAGCAAGGTGACTTAAAAATCCTCCCCTGAATGTACTAAGGGAACATCTCGTAAATAGTCAAAGGACTTACCGGACTAGCAAGGCACGTTGCGCTGAGCCCACGGTCCTCAGAAAGGGGAGGAGGAACTTCGCCGGTCTTGAACAGCACCTTCCAGATTTATTTGTGCATTGTGTCAAAGAGCTCCAGCAACATCTGGTGTTCGGCCGGGTCGAACTCCCACATATCAAATGCCTGTCTCTAACACGGGAGCATTCGGCGAATGAGCATGACCTGGACCACATTGACAAGATTGATCTTCTTGTCCCTCATCCTTCTGATGCAGGTCTCGAGTCCGGTCATCTCCGTGGGTTCGCCCCAGGCCAAGCCCTTCTTGTCCCAAAAAGTGAGCCGCATGGGGATTCCGGATCTGCATTTGGGGGCCGTCACCCAACTGGCGTCGCGCGGCTCGGTGATGTAGAACCACCCTGATTTCCATCCTTTTATGGTCTCCACGAAGGAGCCATTGAGCCATCACTAAAAAAATACACTTCTGTGATGATACGTGTTTGTTACAGTAGGTCGCGTTTTTTGTCATGCATGTACATCCATGACAAATTTATGACAGAATCAAGATAGTCATACATGTGTTGTCGTAGAAGTGTTCCATGACATTACCAAAATTATCATCCCGGAAGTGTCCACTTCCATGACGATAAATCGCGCGTCACAGAAGTGCTTTCGTCAAGGGTGACCGACATGTGGCATCCACCGTAACGGAACGCCGTTAAGCTATCGGGTCAGATTTTGGATCCGATAACCCATTAACAGCCACGACCAATGCCAATTTTCCACGTGTAAAATTCTCATTGGCTGACGGATCCACGTGTCAGCTCTGCGTTGGCACAAGTGTCACTCATCCAACGGTCGAGATGGGCCTATGATATGTTGACACGTGGACCGGCCCAAAAGTGGCCCACAAAGTTTAAATGGGCCGGCCCAACCGAAGGCGCATAAGATTTAGCAGACCATAATGGGTCGGCCCAGCTAAAGGCCCACAAAATTTAGCGGACCATAATAGGCCGGCCCAGCTAAAGGTCCATGAGATTTTGCGGACCACAATGGGCCGACCCAGCTAAAGGCCCACAAGATTCAGCAGACCATAATGGGCCGACCCAGCTAAAGGCCCAACATTCTCTATCAAATTGGCCCGTCAACGGCCTGGTCTAAACTTGTCATCAATGCCGCCCATGGTCACTTCTGGCTCGTTAACAGTCCGCTAAGTAATTGGGCCGAATTACGGCCCGGTGTATTTCCGGCCTGTTAAAGGTCCGACTTCATTTGGGCCCATTTACAGGCCATCAAAACTTTCGGCCCATAAACGACCGTGAAGGATTTGTGTCATATTCGGCCATGTTTGTCATTCGGCCTGTTAGAGGCCCACTATAGATTTGGCCCACTTTCGGTCTGTTGTCATTTTTAGCCCGTTAACGTCGGACGTCAACCATGGGCCATATGTGGCCCAACGTCATATCTGGCCCATTAACGGCCCATATAAAAATGATGATAATCTAGCCCGACCGAAGTTCCAGCCTGTTAAAGGCCCGTGTATTAGGTCGGCGCATTTATGGCCCATTCGAATTTCGGCCTGTCGAATATCCGCATCGTAAATGGGCCACCATTTCGGCCTACTAAGTCCAGTGGGTTATTTGGCACAATCAGGGCCCAATTTCACTTTCGGTCTATTAAAGGCCTATGTTTTTTATGGGCTCGACATATTTACACCTGTAAACAGCCTACTTTTACTGAGGGCCCAAATTATGTTTAGGCCTGTTAAAGGCCCACTATGGGCACAGGCCTACCAGAAAAATTTGAAAGCTTATGCTAATATAAGCCCAGATATTTTTAGTGGGCTACATGCCAATTTCGGCCCGTAATCGTTTTTAGCCCAATTGGAATGGGCCCGACGAATGTTGGCATGTTGGGCTCCTACGAAGCTTTCGTCTGAATACATTACTAAGATAAACCTACACTATACAAAAATAGCGTCATAATTACTGCAGCCTGCGGCAGCATCATAAATGTTGTATCACAACAAAATAAATTCCAATCATACAACAAAAGGCCTGTTGGCATAAAGTTTACAGTCCTTCCAGATAAAAGCACCATCAGATGTATAGAACCACAGATCATTTGACATGAGTGCTAATGTTTCAGGCTGTAGAATCTGATGGAGCAGCACGATCTCCACCTTTTTTCTACCATTGCTCTTCAACAATGAAGCGAATGTCTGATAGTCTGGTTTTAAAACCATTCATATCTTGACGGCATTTCTCAACCACTATTCTTGTTTCCGAAACAATGTCCATTAGGGATTGGACTTGTGTCTGGAGCACAGATATATCACTCTGTCTAGCAGGAAGATTTTGTTCAGTAGGCGATTTGGACGAGGTTACCTTGACAACCAACCCAGAATTACACAGGAAGGTGCTTTTTGCACTGTCAATGGAGAGATACTGACGCACTGCAGCAAGAGGTGACATTGTGCCTGTAGTAGCCTCGTCACCTTCAGGTGGTTGTGGCTGTTCAATCATTTGTTCCATAGCTTCCTGAAAGTTTGAACTTGTAGATTAGTGTACCAGTGAGTTACTAATGAGATAAAAACAAACAAAGTAGGTTAAACGTTTATACATAACTTATTTTGGTGAACTACTGTAATACATTAGCATGTATTGTAGTGCCAACTACATAATAAAATCACTTTCGGAACATATGTCCATGTAGCATGCCTACTGTATTGTCTATTTCCTCACATTCGTTGACATCTAAGGATAAAGAGACATGGTTTAAAGTAGGATGAACATAGTATGACATCATTCATATCATGGGCAAACAGATATAAAACAAACAGGCTATTTTATCATTGTGTGCGCACGTGAACATAACAACTAGATTACAGATCAAGACCAAAAGAATATCCTTCATCTCTTTTAAACCATGTAAGGTGAAATGATACGTTAAGACAACTGTGTATAAAAGTGAACAGAGTAACTGACATTTGCTGCAAACCAAGTAGTTAAATGAACACATCACAGTACCAATCAGTTCAAGGCAGGAGGAGTAAGGACTTACAACAGCTGCTTGGACTGGTGTGCTCATGCCCTTCATCTTGCTGGTGTGGCAATCCTTGAAGATTTGCACTGCATTCGGTTCAGGTTCTTTTTGGTCCGCACGGGCTTTCCGCTGTATTTGGAACAAGTCAATATAGATACGATAATATGGCACAAAAAAAGAAGGAAGTAGCACCTATTTACAAGAGCCTCGCAGTGTGTAATATAGCTACGAGATCCTGTTGTCTGTTGGAATTTCACTTTAGAACGGTTGGTTTTGTTCTTCAAATAGTTAGCCTAGAAGAAGATACACTTGTAAGGCACATACATAAATACAAGTTCAATATGTGGTCTGATCAAATACATATAGCCTACCTGATACTTTGGATCAGACCAGTGTTTAACAAGGGCTGTCCAGTCTTCATCTGTAATATATTCCACTAGAGATGTTTGGGCGATTTCATAGTTAGCCTTGCCTTCAAAGTGAGATTTTCTAAGGTGGTACCGATACTGTCGCAAAGGAAACTGAAAAACATGAGTGCATGCTTGTTTAGTTGCATCATCTTTTGGATCCAACTTGAACCTCATCTGTTGAAAAAAGAATGTGAGTCTTATTAGGAGGAAGCTAGAAAGTATGGGACAGAGCAAGACAATATTACTAATTGCGATGAATAACATTACTTACAGATAAATGGTCAAGGAAGCTGTTACACTGGGTATTGTCTTTCTCATTCCTGTATTGGATCCAAGTTGGGAGGATACGCGCATGACACCTAACGGCAACGGCTGCCTCTGATACTAACTTGGCTGACTCTGTAGCATCACGTGGCCTTTTTAAACCTGCCTCAAAATGGATCTCCATTCTTCCTCCTTTAGATTTTGTTAATCTGTCAAGCATTATCCCTGATGTCTGTTTCTGCTTGCGCCGTGGTGCTAGTTCAACAACGAATATGGAAAGTGTTAGTGTACATCAAACTGTGAGAGTACATATAGAGGAGCATGCAACTGCAACTTGACTCGGTCAGGTACCGTCTTGGTGTTGATGCTCATGAGGTTCATCTGATCTTGCCAAGTCCTGTTGTGACAATAGTGCTTCGGAAGTAGTGTTAGCTGTGAAGGCAGCTTTGGAACTGGCCAGTTCCGGAGCAAACAAACAAGTAACTGGTTGAGATGCTGGTACAGTTGAAGCGGATGCTGTAGCTGGTGGAGCAGGTGATACTGTGTTTATAGATTTAGCCGGTGGACTTGGATCTTCTACTGCACTATAAGTACCAGCAGAATCTCGACGGCGGAGCCTTTTCCGTTTCACCCGACGAGTAACAGCACTCCCTACTATATTATTTTCCTTGCTCTTTTTTGACTTTGCCATGTCAAGCTGTACCCACAACACAAAAGAATAAAATCACTCTTCAGAACTCATTGATGCATTATACAGACAAGCAATACTTTGATGTAAGACAACCGTATGAGGATGGAATATGTAAGAAAAACAGGACGACATGACATATTCACAGCTACGATGTGCAAACTAAGCAGAAGGATTTTCAAGAAACTAGAAGTAATGCAAGCTAGACACCATATGAAAGATGCAACCAATATTACTTTGCCAAGTTAAAGGTGTCTAGTCATAAGTGGCAATTCGAAAAATTAGAAGCAGTACAACATAGAAATCAATGCAAGATGCAACCACTATCAAACTGCCATGTTAAAAGCATCCAATCATGAGTTACTGATGTAGGATACACAACAGCGGTACTTTGATGTAAGAACATGGTATGATAGATAGATGCAGTGTATTCTAGACACAGAAAGCCATGTCATATGCACATGTATAACGTATAAACTCAGCAGGTGCAATTTAATAAAAATAGAAGAAATACAGGCTAGACAACATATGCAACATGAAACCAATTATCACACTGTCAACTTAGAGCAAGCACCTGCGATGGCGGAGTGCGGGAGATGAACTCATCATGCAGACTTGGGACTTCAACTTCATTAGCAGTAGCAGTGGAAAATCTAGAGAGTCTCTGTTTGCGTCAGTGCGGAGTACCACCAACATCCCCTAACTTACTCTTTTCCTTCCTATTTTCTGATATTGCCTTATGAAGTCAAAACCACAAGAAGATGAATAAAATTAGCTCTGCATAACTGGTTGATGCATGATATAGACGAACACTACTTTGATGTAAGGCAAGCACAGGAGGATGGAATATATACAAAAAAAAGACAGTGTTTCATATTCACACGTACGATAGGAGGATGGAATATGTATGAAAAAATAGTAAGCAGAAGGCATTTCAACAAAATTAGAAGAAATGAAAGCTAGGCACCATATGAACATGCAACCAATATCACTCTATCAGGTAAAAAGTGTCTCGTCATAAGTGCCATTTCAAGAAATTAGAAGCAGTACAAGCTAGAATACAATGCAAGATGCAACCTACATCACAGTCCCAAGTTAAATGTGTCTTATGGGTAAGTGATCGTTGCAGGTATAAGTTGTAAGCTACGCAGATGCAATTCAACATAATCAGAAGCAATACAAACTAGACATCATACGGAAAACGCAACCACGTATAACAGTTCCAAGTAAGAGCAAGCACCTGTGATGGTGGAGTAGGGGAGATGTGCTCATCGTGTACACGTATGTTCTAGAAACAGGAACACGTGTCATATTCACAGGCATTATGTGTAAAGTAAGCAGATGCAATTCAAGTTAGAAGCAATACAAGCTAGACATCATATGCAACATGCAACCACATATAATAGTGTCAAGTTAGAGCAAGCACCTGTGATGGTGGAGTAGGGGAGATGTGCTCATCATCTACATAGCTACGTTGACTGTCCAGCCTTGTGTTGTCTTACGAATCTTGTTGGTAGGATGGCGGAGTAGAATCTGTAGAGACCCCCTGTTTGAGTTGCTCCGAAGGACCACCATCATCCACTGCCGAACTAATTTCCTTCAGCTGTAATGATTTTGCATTGTGAAGTCAAACTGATAAGAAAAAGGAATAAAATTCGCTCTTCAGAACTCATTCATGCATGATACTGACGAACACTACTCGGATGAAAGGAAAACACATGATGCGAGGATGGAATATGTATGAAAAACAGGATGGTGTGACATATTAACACCTATGATGTGGTAACTAAGCAGAAGGCATTTCAACAAATTAGAAGCACTGCAAGCTAGACACCATATGAAAGATGCAACCAATATCATTCTACCAAGTTCAAACTGTATGGCGTTTCAACAAATTAGAAGCAGTATATGCTAGAAATCATATGCAAGACACAACCAATATCACAGTGGCGACTTAAAGGTGCCTTATCATAAGTGACTGATGCGGGATATGCAAGAATAGTAGTCTAATGTAGAAATAGGAACACATGTCATATTCACAGGCATTATGTGTAAAGTAAGCAGATGCAATTCAACAAAGTTAAAAGCAATACAAGCTAGACATCATACGCAACATGGAACCACATATAATAGTGCCAAGTTAGAGCAACCACCTGTGATGGTGGAGTAGGGGAGATGTGCTCATAGTCTACACAGCTACGTTGACTGTCTAGCCTTGCGTTGTCTTGCGAATCTTGTTGGGAGGATGGCGGAGTAGAATCTGTAGAGAAACTCCGTTTTAGTTGCTCGAAAGGACCACCATCATCCAATGCCTTGCCAATTTCCTTCAGCTTTATTGATTTTGCATTGTGAGGTCATACCGACA
This sequence comes from Triticum aestivum, assembly GCF_018294505.1. Lineage (NCBI taxonomy): Eukaryota > Viridiplantae > Streptophyta > Magnoliopsida > Poales > Poaceae > Triticum > Triticum aestivum. The sequence continues at coordinate 617,864,986 of NC_057810.1, read as the reverse complement.
AGAAAAAGAAATATCATTTGCTCTTCAGAACTCATTCATGCATGATACTGACAAACACTACTCTGATGAAAGACAAAGTCATGATACGAGGATGGAATATGTACGAAAAAATGGACGGCTTGACATATTCACACCTATGATGTGGTAACTAAGCAGAAGGCACTTCAACAAATTAGAAACACTGCAAGACACCATATGGAAGGTGCAATCAATATCACTCTGCCAAGTTAAAACTGTCTCGTCATAGGTGGTGTTCATCAAACTAGAAGCAATACATGCTAGAAATCATATTCAAGACGCAAACCAATATCACACTGCCAACTTAAAGGTGTCCCATCATAAGTGACTGATGCAGGATACACAAGAAGAGTAGTTTCATGTAAGAACATGGTGTGATAGACAGATATAGTATGTACCAAAAACAGGAAAGCGTGTCATATTCACATGTATCATGTGTAAGCTAAGCAAATGCAGTTTACACTAATTAGGAGCAATATGAGCTAGACACCATATGCAACATGCAACCAGATATCACACTGCCAACTTAGAGCAAGAACCTTGGATGGTGGAGTAGGGGAGCGGAGACTTGGACCATGTAATGCACTATCAGTACAAGGAGAATCGGTACAGATGCTCCGTTTACGTTTTTACAGAGGACCACCATCACCGCCTTCCTTACTCTTTTCCTTCCTCTTTCTTGATTTTGCCTTGTCAAGTCAAACCCACAAGAAAAAGGAATAAAATTTGCTCTTAAGAACTTATTGATGCATGATACTGACGAACACTACTTTCATGTAAGGCAGCCTCATGATAGGAGGATGGAATATGTATGAAAAACAGGACGGCGTGACATATTGACATGTATGATGCATAAAGTGTAAACTAAGCACAAGGTGCTTGAACTTGTTAGAATCGATGCAAGCTAGAAACCATATGAAAGATGAAACCAATATCACTCTGCCAAATTAAAAGGGTGCCCTAACAAATGTATTTGACCAAATTAGAAGCAATACATGGCAACAGGCTAGAAATAATATGCAATATGCAACGAATAAAGGTGACTCATCATAAGTAATTGATGCAGGATACAGAAGAGAGGTAGTTTCATGTAAGAACAAGGTTAACACATAGATGTAGTGTGTACCAAAAATAGGAAGGCATGTCATATTCACAGGTATAGTGTGTAAACTAAGCAGATGCAATTTACCCTAATTAGAAGCATTACAATCTAGACACCGTATGCAACATGCAACCACATATCACACTGCGAAGTTGGAGCAAGCACCTGTGATGGTGGTGTAGGGGAAGTGTTGTCTTCAGGTACAGAGCAACGTTTAATATCTTCATTTAGGCTTGCTGTTTCTTGAGAATCATGTGGAGAGGATGAAATTACATTCTTTATAAGAGTATTGTGTCTCATATTAACCCACGCACGTGACTGTCTCATCATAAGCGATAGACGCAGGATACACAAGAACAGTAGTTTGATGTAAGAACATGGTGTGATAGGCAGATGTAGTATGTACCAAAAACAGGAAGGCGTGTCATATTCATATGTATAATGTGTAAGCTAAGGAGATGCAATTTAACAAATTAGGAGCATTGATGAGGGATACACAAGAGAAGTAGTTTGATGTAAGAACATGGTTAATAGAAAGACGTAGTATGTACCAAAAACAGGAAGGCATGTCATATTCACACGTATAATGTGTTAACTAAGCAGATGCGATTTACCCTAATTAGAAGCATTAGAAGGTAGACACCATATGCAACATGCAACCACATATCACACTGCCAAGTAAGAGCAAGCACCTATGATGGTGGTTTGGGGGAATTGCGGTGATCAACTAAAGAGCTACGTTGACTATCTTCATTTAGCCTTGTTGTTTCTTGAGAATCATGTGGGGAGGATGACACTGCACTCTTTAAACGAGTAGGGCATCTCATAGTAACCCACCCGGATGACTGTCTCATCATAAGTGACTGACGAGGGATACAAAAGAGCATTAGTTTGATGTACGAACATGGTTAATAGACATATGTAGTATGTATCAAAAACAGGAAGGCATGTCATTATCAAAGGTATAATGTGTAAAGTAAGCAGATGCAATTTAACCAAATTGGAAGCAATACAAGCTAGACACCATATGCAACATGCAACCACATTTGACAGTGCGAAGTTAAAGCAAGCACCTGGGATGGTTGTGTGTGGCAATTGAGATCATCAACTGCAGAGCTACTTTTACTGTCTCCAACTGCTGACACTGCACCCATTAGAGCGTTGAAACGCTTACTGCTTATCTTCAAATTACAATGGAGCGACTTCTGTCTTTTCTTTTCTGCATTCATCAACACTGCGTCAGAGTCTGAAATACTCATGCGTAAAAAAACAATAGTGTGAGTATGGGTGAAGTGTGTGCACAATTAGTACAGTGATAAGGTAGCAGATAGCAGGTTGGTGAGAAATAAATGACGGGATACATATGATAGCTCTACAACATGCATGGCACACTCAATTACTACAGGATTCTATGAAAATAACAGTTGACTGAAAGCAAATAGGTCAGTCCATTTTTTCTGCACCATCCGATGTACAAAGAACGGGGAGATCGCCTTCATCTACCTCCAGCCAGTCAGTGTTGACGATCTTCCTCGAAACGCCAGCGACCATCGGCCCAGTATTCCTCCCCTGCCTGCGCCCTCCCCTCGACCTCACCGCACCGCCATGCTTG
>NC_057810.1:617847114-617861976 GCF_018294505.1 Triticum aestivum | reverse complement strand
GCCGCTTCCCCGGGGAATAGGCGGACTAGGTGCTCCGCGCGCCTAAGCGGTGCTGCTTCTTTCAATTGCGGTTCGACTGACCCTGAATTGAAATCCAGGTGGGCTATTGACCTCTAGCAAAGGTGAAATAGTAAAAGGGAGGAAACCTTGTGCATTTAGTATCACGAAGAAGATGCAGTAAGAAGTGCTCAACTAGTTTCTTTCGTGGGATGAATACGGTGTGAGCGGAGACGTAAGATTTGCATGAATAAGGGAAGAGGAGTACCTCTTTCTGTTGGCAGTGATGTGTCCTCCTTCTGTTTTTCTGACGATCTTGTTGTTCGCCGGAAACCAGAAGTTGTGGAGGACGGTGCAGCCTTGGATGAACCCATGGCCAAGTTGTTGAGTGTCGTGCGATGGCCGTCGGTTGGCGACGGGGAAGCAGATCAGAGGCGGCGAATGACGGCGCAGCGGGAACAGGTCCGGTGTGGTGGACGGTTGCGACAGTGGAGCCGCAGCAGTGAGGCGCAGGACGGCGTGGTCGGAGTGGTTCTGGTACGACGCACGTTGGTGTCGGCGTCGTGAAGGCAGCTCTGCCTCGGCTTCAGCTGCTAAGTCCTTGAGGGCGTTGCAGTTGCGGTTGTGTTGGACGACGACGTCAGGGTACTGGCTCCGACGTGATGGAGGAGGGCGGCGGTGGATTGGCCACTATGGGGTGGAGGACGGAGGAGGTTGGGGTTTCACGACTAGTGGAGAGGGCGTTTTCGCGCCCACGGAGTATGAATGGGGAAATGGAGGGAGGCGGGGAACTAAAGGGGAACAATGTTTTGGTTTGAGACGCGCTTGTTTGAAATTTGGGGAAAGTTACAAACTTTACCCCCATCTAAAATTTCGGACATATTGCGGGTTGGGGGTAGGACAGTCATGTCAGGTGTCCCAAATGTGGGCGGGATAGATTTCGGCCGAGCGCATGGGGGTATAGGCGCCCATGGCGTATGAATGCTTCTCGGAGGCGGTTGAGACTGGCGTCTTGGTGAAGTTACAAACCTACCCCGGTTTGGACCTTTGGACATCGGGACGATAGGCTACACGGGCCAGAGTCAGGACAGTAATTTCCTACCACCAAAACATTAGTCTCGCACGGTTTCGGGTGACCAGAGGCCTATTTGGCGCTTTGTTCAATATTTGGGAGCAGAAGCATTAACGTTTTCGGATCTCTTGAATTGAACTTTTAGGATTTGTCAAACTTCACAAATCTTTACTCTTGAAAATCCTAAAGCTACGATTATTTTGGAATGGAGGGGGTACATTTTAATATACATTGTACACGAGTATATATTAAAAAATATGCAACTTACCTCAGTTCATGCATGGTTCCAGGTATAATCTCCTTGGTTGCAAAAAAAAGTTAGATATGTGTATGAATATATATATACCATGTTCAAACTCACAACAAAGATTGATGCCCCCTTTTACATCTGATTTACAAATGCCATTATCTCGGGTTCAAATAGATGAATGCACTTCCTATGAATTCGAATCTTCGAAACCCCCTTTATGTTGAATTCGACATGTATTTTATTTCGTAGCTAGCAATTTGGAATGTATCCATGCAAGTGACAAATGTATAAAGTGCTTCACACTAACAACATGGAGTGCACTAATTAATGTTTATATATGAATTGCAAAAGCATCCATTGCCTGTATTTCAAACCGCTCTCACTCTATGGATCGATAATATGAAACAAACACATGCACATGCTAGAATTCAATGGAGTATGGGTGTCTGATGGACCGATTTTCGTCCATACGCAATTTTGCAAAATTCATGATCTCATCCAAAAATAATAATGCCATTCATATTTTAATTTAATGCGTAGAACCGCCTTTTACACATAGATATTTCTTTATCTAACGCATAAGTGCACACATTTTATATGCATCGGCATTTCTCTTTCACACATGCTCACAATCTCTCTCAGGGTGTCGGGGTGTCTCACGCACATGCTCTCTCTGTTTCTCTATCTCTCTTTCTGACTACTATGTACCACTCTTTTCACTAATCTTAGTTGGAAAACACTATTTCTCTCACATGCATATATACACATGCACGGTCTCTACTAGCCCTCTATACGCACATATATGTGCCTATGTGTCTCCCGCACGCACATTATCTTTAGGCCTCTCTCGCACACATTGCCCCCCCCCCCCAACACACCTCTCTAATAGTAGTTGGCAGATATGATTTCATCATATCATTCGGTAGGATATCCTTGGCTGTTAGGCTGGATGGTAATACGAGGCAAAGTTTTACCCTAGTTCGGATCGGACCCTTGCAATTGAAGAAAGAGCCTACTCCTGGTACTGTATATTAGTGTTAGGGGTGTGTACAAAGTACACATGAATACCAGGCATTGTGCGTGTGTGTATACTATCGACGAACTAGCCCCCAAGCTTGTATAACATACTAAGGGCCTAGGGTTACAAATCATATATAGTCGGCTTATCACCAGTGGGGATAGAGTCCTCCGCGACTCTGGTAGCTTCGTGTTGTACGCCGAGTCCTCCACATGGGTCTTTGTATAACACGTCTCCGTCCAACCTATATGTGGCGCAGGATGGAACCGACCCATGAGTCTTCATGTTGACCCACCACAACTAGAAATGATGTGCCCACCACACCACACATGCAATCGGCCACTAAGAAAATAAGCATATACAATAGTACAACGGTATCTAGCTCACGATACGTCTCCATGTTTTGTTGATGACACTGACGGACTTTCCATTTGATGCGTGCTCCGTAGTTTGTTGACGACACTTACGGTCATTGTATTTGAAGCGAAAGCACGATATGGTCACTGGACTTCAGAATAAGCTCATCACGGTCACCACATACATTTTGTCGTGCTAACCAACATGTGGTTGGATGGTTAGAGGACAGTGGTTTCTCGAGCCCACCAAGGTTAAAGTCCCAGTGCTCGCATGTATCTTGTGTTAATTTCAGTATTTTTAGGTGATGTACGTTCAGTGGGAGGAGACGTTCCACTCGACTATGAGGCACCTATAGTGACTTCGTAAAATCTCAAGATCATATATGCTGGCCCACTCTCTCGAATGTGCGACGGCGGACCGGCGGTGGGGAGTGGTTTCGGGGAGGGCGGGCCGGCCGCGGGCGGCAGGGGCGGGTGGTTCGGCCGGTGGTGGCTGGCGGCTCGGGGGGAGGGAGTGGAGTTTGATGATAAACTGGAGGCCCTTGATTTTGTATCCAATGGCTGGAAAATCTAATGACCAGAGATGAAGAAGTCAGTCGACTGACGTGTAGCCTCACCCCGCACGTTCACATGCACACACACAAGACACGCACGCATGTAGGCGTGCAACACTGACACGTACACATAACGTACACACGCACGCATGCTGGCGTGCAACACTGACACGTACACATGCACTCAGGAACACACGCACGTACGCATCCATGCATGCAACACTGAAACGCACCCTTGCACGTACGCACCCATGCATGCAACACTGAAATGCACCCTTGCACGCACGCAACACTCGCACGCCTGCATGCACACCGCACACGACGCAAGACACACGCTTAACTACATGAAAAAGATGACGTCACACTCAATGAACAATCATCGATTTATGAAATGCCCGCTTCTGACAGCCCTGGCCCACCAAAGGTTCCTTTGCTGTGCGCTGCCTGCGTTGGGTCACTGACATGCAGGCCATGCACCCAAAGAGCCCACACGTTAGTGGAAGAATGGCGCGGTGTCCTAGGTCAGAGTCGAGGGCGCCACTCGCGGCACGCCCAGCTGAACACGCCTCCGTGACGCATTCAAACGCCTCCATGAAACCCGCCCGTGTGGAAGCCGAGAAACCCACTCTGGACACACGTCCGTTCATGACCGGGCCGGTGTTAAACACAATGTCGGCCGAGCTCCTCCCGTCCGCCGTCTATTTAATCTCCTATTTAAACGAGGCCAAACGCCGGCCAAGAATCGCACACCTCCGCCGCTCCCCTATTTCCTCCACTATTTTGTCCACTCTTACAATGGCTTACGAAGAGTAGTTATTCCGCATCCAAGCAGGCTGGGTAACCCGCCGGATACAAGCTACGCAGCTCGCTGATCCACCTCCCTCCCCTCGCCCGACGGAGCCAGTTGCCGCCCCAATCCGATGCGCGGTTCAGCAACTCGCCGCTCCAGGCCAGCTCGACGAGGAGCGGCGCACGGGCGTCATTGCTGTTGTCCACGCCGCTGCCTCATACCACGTCTCCCGTTTATGTGGCCAAGACTCCCATGCCGGCGGCAGCACCATGCAAGCAGCGACAGAAGCCGGGTGCGCGGAGAGTGACGAGTCGGTGGCCAGCGCCTCCGCGTCCGCTGCCATCATCGAGGAGAAGTAGAACACGGGAGGCCGCCGCCGCTTGGGTCCCATGAAGGCCACCGCGGAGGCGACGCCGACGTACACAGCAGGTGTCTTGCCGGATCCTTTTGTTGCGAGGACCTTCGTCGACCCCGCATGGGCTCCACGGAAGAGGTAAATGTTAGGATGAACTCGAGCCAGTGCCGGCCATGGCGAAGTAGTGGCCGGTGATGAACTCGAACCGGTGCCGGCCACCATCATCTTCGGCACCAGCCAATGATATCAGTTGGGCAGTGGGGAAGCGAGCCGTCCTTTGCGCTGAAGCATATACCTCCGGGGCTCCCGGCAGTCCGGTGATCGTGCTGCCGGACATGAGGAACACAAATCGATCGGAGGGCGACCATTTAGGCCATGTATTATATACGTGTGCTGTCCAGAACTAGCACCGCATAGTTCATTTGAATGTAATGAAATCCGTCATGTTTGTGTGAAAATCCGGTATTTTATATGATTTCCGTCGTTGTTTATATGAAATACTCCGGTGGTTGTGCGAATGAGTATCAGTTTGTCTACGTGTTTGCGTGAATTTCATCCGGTTGGTTGAGTTGCTGTCATAATGTGTGCAGCTACGGTTGGATGGCGTAATTTGCGGGTTGCCGGTCGGTCTGCGGGCGGCTCCGGCGGTGTTGTGGGACAAAAAAACACAGCTCATGCGACCTCGTCTCCAACGTGCGTGTTGGAGGATGCATGACAGCATGAGCACCCGAGCCGTTCCTCGTTCATCGGTGGCAAAGGCACCGGTGGAAAAAAGGGTCGCCAATATTTTGGCTACCCCGGGCAAGATCCAAATAGCCCCTCCCAACAGATTCAAATCCCTCGTTCGCCGTGGAATTTTGCCATGTGTTGTTTTCATGGACTAGCAAGATGCCCGTGCATTGCACGGAACATCAAGATGCATTTTTTTACAAACTCCCGCATGCATGCAAGGGATAATTAATGTCCTTCTTTGCTAGTACCACGAGGCAAACACAATTAATATTGCATCGATTAGTGTTAGTGTCCTTGTATATCTGCAAATTGTAATTTTGATAGTGGCCCCTTGTATATAAAAATGGAGGGAGAAATATGAGAGATAAGGTGAGGAGGAGTGGGGCGTGGTGCCGTAGTGGTGACCGGTGGTCGGACTGGGCGGAGGCATGGGGATGGACGGTGCATTATGTCTAGGTTTGTATCTCTCTCACACACACCCACGTAGGTGGGGGACGTGCACGAAGAGAAGAGGTGCACGCACGGTGCACGTACTCCCGTCTCTTTCCCAACCACACCCGCGCGGGTACACGATGGAGCTCATTTTGTACGAAAAAGGCAGCCCACGTGGTAATTTGGCACGTGTACTGGTTGTCCACTTGGTGGAGGGAGGATCGTCTACCACGGGTGAACAAACAAATTGCGACTTGACGCGTTATGTTAAATTAAAAAAAGAGGCAAACCATGTGGGGCCTACCTTAGAGGCAAGGCTCTATACACTGGAGTACTTTTGATGTGTCCCGTCAACTCGCAGAACGAGGAGAAGCTTGCTTAGTACGCTATCTCCCCCGCCCACGGGCGCGGTGGCTCGCAGGATGAGGTGAATCTGGAGTACTACTATATGCCTTTACGCCCGCTCCCTCGCCCACACGCGCGGTGGCTCGCAGCACGAGGAGAAAATTTTACTACTCCCTCCGTTTACTCCTCGTCCCTACTACACACTTTGGTTAGTACTCCCTCTATTTACTTATAAAAGGCCACTATAAAAAAAATTCCATCTATACAAGGCCACAAATAGTAATCGAGACAAAAGTTACTACTCCCTCCTTTCCAGTTTATGGCTCAATTTCAAAATCTCTCCAACCAAGGTAGACGGTGAGTGGTCGATTTAATTTCGTAGTTTGCACAGTACGCTCGTTTTTCTCAAGAAGTTATGTTTACCGAGGCATTAACTAGAACGAATGCATGAATGACCATTAAATTTCCATGAACTTGTACATGCATTGGTTAGTTTCCTCTTGACACTGCTTGCGTCGGGTGATCTAATGCACCTCGAAATCCAACATGTAATGGTACTACTACTAGTATAGTACTAGAATTGAGACTTATCAAACGGAAAAACGAATTTTTTTAGATGAGCCCTATAAACCCTAGTGGGTACGTACCCCGTAAAAACAGATTTTTCCAAAACTAAGTCGCTCCCTTTCATGAATTCTGTAGTATACTCCTCCGTCGACGCTCCCTTTCATGAATTATGTACTTCCTGTCACCGACATGTGGGACATATAGCAACCGGGTCGACGTGTCAAGCACCAAATAACAGTGCAGAACACCAGGGGGGACGCACCCCACTCGTACCGGCCCAGTGTTAGTAATGAACAATGAGACGTCAAATCACAATGCCGCACCTTCCCAGACGGACGAAGCAACCATTATTTCACACTTCGGTTCGACATCATCTCAAAAGGGACACGCGCATCGCCTTGGTACATCATGACACATGGGACCGCATGACAGGCCATGCTCCCCCGCCGATCGCTGGGTAAAATCACCTCATTTTTACTATACTTCCTCCGGATCGGTTTACTACATGGCATGCACGTCATTCTAGGTTGAGAATTTAACTAGCTATATATATATGTGATGAACAGTACGCTAGCCTTTTAAAAAATGTATACTTTTGTACAGTAGTACTCCACTATCGATGGATTGCACCATGGAGCAAAAATTGAAATTTAAAGAAAAAGTGGTACATATAGAGAGCGCTCATCGCCAAATTATGCATATAGTACTATTAAAAAAGCTAGTATGTGCTTAATTGGGGTGCTAAATTCTATTAAAGAAATACTAGTACTAGTATGTACATACTGAAGATTTAAAGTAACGAGAAGAAACATAACATAGTTCTGCTGGGGGCTCAGCACAACACACCCCTCAAATTAAACTAAGCACACCTGAAATTAAACTATGCAACTAATCCGGTAGACACTGCATTAGAAGTTTAGAACCGCCATGAGCAACGACACTGCCACCTTACTCGGAGTCCTCGTCCACGTCCTCGACTTCGTCCTTGTCCCTCTTCCTCTTGGCCGATACTTCTTTGCTTGAACCGCCAACTTGGCTGTTGCTCTTCATCCAACCCTTGTAGATATTGAAACAAAGGTAGCCATCCATTGCAGCGTAGTGGATGTGGTCTATATCTAGTACATTCCGCTGCCATGCATGACGATGAAACATGTAATGAGGTTTCTCCAGTTTGCGGTACGAAGGATGAACCATGGCTCCTGCCAGGGTCAGCATTGAGGGCTGGCGAGAGGGCACCAGCCGATTCTTCTAGAGGTCGAAGGGGTTGCCTACAATGAGGCCTATCTGATGCAGGACTTCTTTGTCGTTCTTAAAGTCTACAGTGACGAATTTGACTGTTTTGTCCTCGAGGAAGTTCTTAAAATCCTGGCACTCAACATCGGCATGGCATATGTGGTAGACCAAGCAAACGTTATGTACGCAAACCAGGATCACGGCGGGCTTCTTCCTCTCTTCGTCCTTTAGATCCTTCTCTCATCCCACGACTATGGTGTACTCAACATCTAGCCCAGCAACCCACTCATCATGTGAGTTTTCGAACATGCGTCTGAAGCAAGAAAGGCATCCTTTCACCGTCGCGGAAGTACGGGTGTAGATGACGTCGAACTCATCACCGGTGATGGTTCTAACCTTGTACTCACCGCCGATCGGGGAGATTTGGGATGCCATGGATTTGGGAGGAGGGTTAGGATTAGTGGAACTGACATAATGTGAATGGACGGGACGACTAAGAGAGAACCGTCGTAGTATTAAAGGACGTGCGGGAAAGAGTAGGAGCAACTGCCAACGTGCAAACAGCAGGTTAGTGGCTTTCCATTCTCCCATGATACGGGCTTCCGAGAGCCCTTGGATCTGAGATCGAACGGTTGCATGGCGTGATTCTAGACCTATGGGTGAATATCCTATCCTGGAGGGTTATACTTAAAATTTTCAGCAGTTTGATCTCAGATCCAAGGGCTGCCAGCAGCCCGTATCATGGTCGCGCCTACAACGACCCTTGCATCGCTCGTGTGGTCGCGCCCTTGGAGATTTAACACGGTGTGTTAGGCTATCTGATGTTGGCATGTCATACATAGTCATCACTTAGTCACTCATACTACAACAAGGTTGGCTATAAGTGTATTTTTTTTACTCCTCTCTATCTCTTTCTTCGTACTCCCTTCGTCCCATAATATAAGAACGTTTTTGACACTAGCTAGTGTAGTGTCAAAAACGTTCTTATATAATGGGACACAGGGAGTACTAGTATTTATTGCATTTGCCAAGGAGTGACCTCTTCCAATGAAATGGTGTTGCTAAGTTTGCTTCATTTAATTAGCTATAGACTCAAAATTGTCTTTTCACCTAGGTACACGCGCTTAGCACCGTTTCTTCCTTGGGTCACCAAACTAGTCTCTCTCTTCTTGATTAACTTGCCACATCAGACTTTATGCCTATGTGGCAAGCTTAAGCACCTGTAGGAGCAAGTCAGTACAATAGTGCGCTTTACATGGCATTTTTGCATATGTGGAGGAAAGAGAGGCAAGGAAAAAGTGGAGAAGTGGGCTCTCATGCAAGAGCCAGCCTCTACTACTACATGGTGGAGCATTGGGAGAGGCACCTATATGGAGGTGGTCAGGAATCGGGAGACTCACGCCGGTCGTAGCGCCGCAGTTAAAATGATAATGGCAAGTCAAATCACGGGGCCCCACCTGTCCAGCAGTAACTCGCTGTCAAATCACACAGCCCTACGTTTGCAGCAGCCTACTCCCTCGTCTTCTCGCGTCTTTGTCAAACCGACTAGGCGGAACTGTCCCGCCACCTACCGGGCAGGAAAAGCCCCGCCCTTGACTTTTAAATACAACTACTCCCTCCGTCGGATGCGTTTGGTTGAAGGTATCGTATGAATGGATTGGGACCATTCAATTTTTTTGGGATTGAACCATTCAATTCATGTGTTTGGCTGAATATAAGAGATGAGCTAATTATTTAAGATGGGACCACCAGTCATGCTCACATAGTCATGCATGCAAAGGGTGGCCATTTGATTCGACCAATTTGGTTGGGTGGAATGGTTCAGCATCTTCAAGGCATATTCTCTTTTTTTGACTCGAACCATTCATGTGCTTTATAACCAAACATGTCTATTTTCTGAACAATCCCAACCCATTCATGACCACCCTTGCAACCAAATGCACGTCATCTAACGAAAACTAAATAATCCCACAATACTAAGGCGCGGTGCATTAACTTCTACCTCGTTTCTTGTTTCTTCACATATCAACCAATAAGAATCCATTGATATACTTTTTGTGACATAGTAACTCATATTTAGTTAGTCAAATGATTGACCTAGAACTACGTGCAGGCCCTATAAAACCGAGACGCCTACAAATAAAAAACCGAGACGGAGAGGGTAGTTCAGCACGTATCTTTTTAGATCAATATAGTCGGGATTCACCTAGGAGAGAAACCAAGTGGTAGGCTGCTCTTGTCGTGTTGGCGTAGCAACTCAAGCAGGGTCAGTCCGCACACGAAATGGCGACACACTTAACAGGACCCCTTTGGCAGACATGTGGCTCATCCACCGTCTTGTTCCACGTGCGATGCACCAAATTACAGTTCAGAGCAGCGGTTGGAATTGGAGGCACCCCGGTCGTAGCGCCGCAGTAGTAGAAAATGAGTGATGAGGGGTCAAATCACAAAGCCCCACCTTTCCCGCATTAAGCTGGACGGACGAAGCAACCATCATTTCACTCTAGCACGCAAGAGCATAAAGAAAAGAGAAAACAATGATGCGTGCGGCAGCTACCTAGGGCACCCTAAGGTAGGGGTCTTCACTACAAATCCTTTTTTCGAAAGTGCCTCCACTACAAATCGGCTTCTCCCTCGTCCTCTTGAAGAAAACCCATGATGAGTGCGGCGGTAGGGTTTGTAGGAGTACTACGGCGTGCGGGGCCACGTCGTAGTAAACGGCTTCGAGTCGACACCTTAAATATGTGTGGGCCGCTTGGTTTTACAGGAACGAGGCAGCATTTTGGGTTCGGGGACCAGTGGAGATATAGCACGTACAAAAAATTGTGGATGTAGGTTCGATCGAAAGGCAATGATGCATGGGCCCTGCATTTTGATATACCCGGGGCCGCGTGAAATTTGCTACTCTACTCAAAACTAGTAAGGTACACATGTATTGAACGCATGAGATTTCGAAACCAAATTATGAATAAATACACACTATAGCATGTAAAGTTTTGAGTCATATATGCATGATGTAGATGTTCGTTTAGTTCTTATACTTCATCTCATTCAAAATCAATTAGTTTTATAAAAATGTTAAGATTCATGGGGTTGTGCATTGTAAATCATAAAGTAAAAAAACAAATAATGGCAATTCATTTAGGAAAAAATAATCAAGTATCATACAGAAGATTCTAGAACAAAGGGGAAGTGCTTGTGTTTTGAGGTTTGTGCATTATGCTTAAGTTCAACCATGGAGTCTTCTAAATTGTACATGTGGCAGATCTGGTGGAATGTTGATGATATCCAACGGCCAGTAGTGCTCGAATTTTCCCATCTCTGCACTGTCGGGTTAGCTTCATCCAGCGACCATCTTTCAAAGTTATTGGCACACTATATAGTTCTTGTGCCATAGTTGCATGTTTTGGAAAAAAGCTACTAGTGGGTTGTACTATCTATTTAGGAATAGAAGATGCATACGTGGAAGTTGTAGGGAAAGATATGACATGGAGCATCTCAATTCCTATGAGTAGGGATTGGAAAAGAGATGTCATTTGGTTCACATCATAGGAACTTTTCTATTGAATCTAGAGATGACATGTATCTCAATTCCTATGAGGAGGGATTAGTAAAGAGATGTAATTTGGTTCATATCATAGGAACTTTTCTATTGAACATACGCTAATGTTTATTTTCCTTTGAAATTAAGGGAGTATAGGAATCCATTCATACGAACCAAGTGGCTCTAAAGCTATAGAAATGATATCATGTTTATTTCCTTTGAAATGTAGAGTATATGAATCTATTCCTATGAACCAATTGGCTCTAAAGGAAAAAAAATCCTATAAAAATCATATCATATAGAGTTCCTATGATATTCCTCGACACTAAAGGATGGTTGAAATTGCTGCGGGTGATACGATGGTCTTTCTTTGTAGACTCCTCACCCATCTTTATAGTTACCTATCGAAGATGAATGAAATGATATATACAGGGTATTCTACATGTGCAATTTGGTACATGAAAACTCGGTAAAAGCTTGCGAGGTTCTAATTTTCAATAAAGATATATGCACTGCATTTCGGAACAGAGGGAGCATATGGCAGTTGCTAACACTCACGTGGAAGATTTGTGTGTAGGAGGAGTGGCTGTTCTGTTAAATGACATGGCAAAACTGACACTGTCGGATGCCGATCTAACGGTTCTTACGGCGTTCGTCAGGAAAAGGCTTGTGGCGAACGTTTGTTGGATAATGATTTACGGACACATGCATTGCATTGATACGTGCCCCCCTCTCTCTCACGCACATGCACCCTCACAAGTCACGACTCTCCCGAGTCCTCTCGCAGACTCACACGTCACACCCATCCTCTATCTGCAGCTAGACGTCACGCACATATGTGCTCTTCACACCCTACCCCAAGAACTTCTAAAAAACAAAAGATGGCGTGCACATTTTATTTTAGCTCACACGTCACACACTTATACTATTACTCTTGCGGCGAATGTTCTTTGGGCATAGTATATATTGTACTCTCACGAAGAGAAGCGGTGCACGCACGGACTAATTCTCTCACGCCCACTCGCGGGTACACGTAGGAGCGCATTTTTTTGAAGCCGGTACAACAAAATCACTCCACTATATATAAAAGCAGGAGCCTTAGCACTTCCTTTATTAGGGTTCCTCTCGTTCACTCTCTCATGCTCTCCAGATCTAAGCAAGACATAGGTGGCCACACACTCTCTCTCAGCTCGCGGCTGGTCACAAATCTGGCCGGACAACCTCGACCAGGGCACGGGGTGTAGGTGCATTGTGCACGCTGTCGGCGGCGGTGAGGGAGGAGACCAACGGCTGCCCGCGCGTCCCAATCGGCGGCCGTGCCGTTCTCTCCGAGAGAGCGCCGGCTCGGGAGGGCCTCCGACCCCTTCTTCCTCCCTGCGGTATTGTGGCCAAGATGCGGCCTCCCGACGCCGTCTTTGCCACATGCCGAGGACCCTCAGGTATATATTCCTTCGAAACCTGCCTTGCTCTACTGCCCCAGCTCTTCCCCCTTCGTGTGGATCCTTTTCTACTTCCGTTCGCTGTTACAAAGCCACCTAGACTTCTACTATTATTAGAAGTAAAGCTAGTTCATACAGTGAACTCAAAGCGCTGGTTCAAATAGGGAAGAAAGTGGGAAAGCTATAGCATGAATCTAGGACTTGGTTCTAAGAGGAAACGGGGGAAAGTAGTAATATGTGTCATTGTTTAACTAACCGTATTTCGTATTTGCGCAAACAGGGATGTCTGTCTCCATATCGTTTCGGGGTGTCAGTCTTCGTATCATTTCTATCCGCGCAATCAAAAGCACACACCTTAGTATTAGTACAACTGCGCAAAATGAGATGGCTATCCCTCGTTGCCCTCATCTAACCTCCCGTCTTCAAGGTATCCCTACATTGGTAGTAACTAAGGTAGAATGACCAACGCAATCTAAAAGAAGCTGATTCGTACGTTTTACTTCCTGATTGCAGTGCAGGGACGAGCGAAAACAACTGCATACTAGTCCGGAATGCACTTTCTACCAGTTCATCCACGGACCGAGGACTAGTTGGCACGGCTGCACTGCGGTTTTTTGGACAGGTACACAGATAAGAGGCATTGTGGTCTGCTTATTTCTGCAAATAGCGGTGCTTAAATTTAGTGGAATGCACAAGCATTTCAGCTGGTTAGTACACTGCATGGTTCAGTTCAGCATTCCAGCTGAGACCACAATTATAATTGGTTATTCTGGAATGAGAGAACCTAACCCTGGATGGTGGCAACAAGAAAAAAACAGAGTGAACTCCAGGAAATTTAAGCCTGCCGGGAGGCCCTTTGCTCAGAGAAGCCTTGCTTGTTTTTTCATGATTTGTAAACCTTCTCACAACTTTGTCTTTTGCTATGAACTAGTATATGTTTGTTATGTTCTATGAATCATTGAGATGTATAAAATTGCTTAACTTATGCTTTTCAAGATTTTTATGAAGACGAGTTTAATTGTGAGTGTTCCACATGAGCGCTGCACTAGCGTGTGAACGTTTGGAATTTATTACATTGTGGCCTCAATTAACTGCATGAACAACTGTAACAA
The DNA here is from genome assembly GCF_018294505.1 of Triticum aestivum. NCBI lineage: Eukaryota > Viridiplantae > Streptophyta > Magnoliopsida > Poales > Poaceae > Triticum > Triticum aestivum. Next base: position 617,848,180 of record NC_057810.1, on the reverse strand, counting down.
GATACATAGTAGTTGCTTATATGTTAGACAGCAGATTGTTGATTGTTAGCTGGTCGATAGCCTAGTGTTGAAGCGAGCTGAGCCAATGTGTCGTGTTTTGCACAACTGCTTACAAGTGGGGTAGCACCAACAGTGTTTACAAGTACTTATGTATACGTCGGCGCACGGTTCTCGAACGAGTGCTCTATTTCATCAAAACACACACTGCTCGTATGATAAACCGTGACAACTTATGTCTTACCAAGCCATATTCATGAAAAAACTAGTGAGGACGCATCTATTTCGGCAACAATTACGATGGTTCTCACATGATTCACGGGCACACAAAAGTAGCAGCAGTTCCCATAGACGGATTCAAACAGAGCACTAGCCCTAGAGGGGTCGATAACAGGAAAGGTTCGGATAATTAGACACAATCCAAACTACTATTAAACACTAGTTGGGGCAACTATTTCATGCCTCGATCTAATTTGCACTGGACACAAGACGGACCTTGCCATGAACATCATCGAGGACGTCCAGCAGTAGCTCAATCCTGTGAACCTTCATGAAGATAACCTTGTGGCCTTGCCACTGATAAACTTGTTTGTTGAGGCATGCCACATCATCTTCCTGCGTAAGCTTGACAAGAACAGTATGCCTCACAAACGAAGGAGTAGCTTTGAACTTCTTGTGCTTCAGTACACCCTGGACAACACACCTGACAACAGTGAGGCTGGAATGCAACTCTTCATTGGTATAACCGCAAATGGCTTCCAGGATCCAACAGCCTAAGAACTCTGTTTTCCTCGTGTGTATATTCAGGTCATCCGCCTCATAGCGAGTGACATGCACAACCACACAATCCTTGTCTGCATCAGGGCTCTAACTGAAACAAAAACAAATTCTGAATTACTTTTCAGTATAAGAACCACAAGTTATTTAAACCACTATGTATAGCATGGCATCGAAGCTAATATAATTTTGCATTATTAATCACCACATACTTCCTTTTCTAAAAAAATCACCACATACTTAGATGAAAAACCACAATCGAGATCGGCAAAGAAGGAAATCACCTTGGGCA
>NC_057810.1:617846118-617846900 GCF_018294505.1 Triticum aestivum | reverse complement strand
TCAAACGGGGCGTTGACCATCTCAGTAGTGGCCGTGAGCGTATCTGGGGTCGGCTCGGTGGTTGCCTCCATCTTCTTGGAGATCTCTGTCTCATGGGGATCAGCCTCCCGCGTCTGCTCCAATATCGGCAGACCTTTGCCTGGTTCTCCTTGGTCCATCATGAAACTAACGAATACTAGGAGACCACTAAAAGGAAAACACGATCGCAATGACAATGAAACAAAAAAGAGAGTGAGGATCGGTTACTGCTTTGCAAAAGTTCTTTCTTTTCTGAATGAAAATATACCAACATCACGGATCCGCTTACCTTCCCTTCATTGGGACAGAAGAACAGTGGCAGATGCGAGTGTTGCCTTTCTTGAAGACGGTGAGGGAGAAGGGGATTCAGCGAGGAGTGAAATGATGGTTGCTTCGTCCAACAAACTTAGACTGCGGGGAGGTGGGGTTTTGTGATACGCCGGCTCGTTACTTCCGCGCTACGACCGGGGTGACTCTCTGCCTGCATACTGCCTGCTAATTTGGTGGATGGCATTTGGGCCTGCACGCTGCATGGCCCGCATGTTGGTGAACAAAAGTATAACGGCATTCAGTAGAAGGAGGCGTTTCAATGACCTAGGAGGAGCCAGAAGCGGTAGAGTGTCTCCACTGTACTAGTAGTAATTGTTTTTCTGGGTAGCTGTAGAGTGTCTCCACTGTACTAGTAGTAATTGTTTCTCTGGGCCCAAGACAAAACAGCCAATCCACACTAGTAAATAGTAAAATCAATTCAAAAGGCGCTACCC
>NC_057810.1:617838587-617845906 GCF_018294505.1 Triticum aestivum | reverse complement strand
CAGCTCGCTCCTCTCGTACCCCCAAATTCCTCACCTCACTCCTACAGAAAACCCCAGCTCCCCTTCTTCCTCACTCCTACAGAAAACCCCCAGCTCCCCTTCTTCTTCGCTCGCACTACAACTAGGCTCGTCATTCATTACTCTTCTCAAATCCGTGAGCGCGACGCGACGCCCTCAAGGAAAATGGAGTCGGCTGACCCCAGCGCCAAGAAGATGAGGCTCCCGCCAGTGGCAAAATCTGTTGTAGATCCCGAACTCGGCAGCGCGGGGAGAAGCGGCGACCCCGCCCCCACCGGATCCCAGCAACCCGTAGAATCTTGGGTGGACCGCATCAGCGATCTCCCGGACGCCGTCCTTGGGGAGATCATCTCGCTTCTCCCCGCCAAGGATTGCTGCCACACCCAAGTCCTCTCAATTTGGTGGCGCCCTCTATGGCGTGCCATGCCCCTTAATCTCGACTGTCGTCAGCTATCTCTCTTCAATGATTTTGAAATCCTCGGATCTATCATCTCCTCCCACCAGGGCTTCGTTCAAAGCCTCTGCATCCCGTCATGCTACCTGAGCAAGCATACCATGCCCTGCACGGTGGACGCCTGGCTGAAATCCCCTGAATTCACAGAACTACAGCTGCTTGAGTTCTACTATTCCCCTAGAAATCACATACCACATACAGAACGCCATGAACTTGTGCCCTCAGCACCGATGTCCATCTCGCAGTTTTCCTCCTCTCTCCACACCGCCACCTTTGCGCTATGCTACCTTCCAGACAATCTGGTACTAAACCTTTGACTCCCATTTCTCAAGAAACTTTCACTTGTGCGGGTTCGTATATCGGAGGCCTCATTGCACAGCATCATCCACTCCAGTTGCCCTGTGCTGGAGTGCTTGGTGCTTGTTTTCACAGTTAGAATCGGTTGTCTCCAAATAAAGTCGCCTAACCTTGTAAGAATTGGAATTTCTTTTGACAGAAGGCAGCTCATCATCCAAGATGCCCCTTCACTTCAAAGGTTGATCCTTGATTCTAGTTATTCACCGTTGCAAATAACCATCCTCTCTGCACCTAAACTGGAGACCTTGGGTGTAATACATGATCTTTGTGCTCATTTCAATATGGCGTTTGGCTCCACAGTTCTTCAGGTACTTTATATTATCATCTACACTTGTAAGCATATGCTGCATTTTAAATTTCTGCGCATAATTTATATATCATCTTGGAGTACACATTTTGTACTAATATTATGTTCTATGCTCAATGAAGAGTTTCTCCATGGATGGCCTATCAATGGTGCTGGATTCTGTCAAGATCTTATATATCCAAATGAATAGTTTTGATCTGAACAAGATTATTGGCTTGCTGCAATGCTTTCCATGTCTGGAGAAGTTGTATATAAAGGTGATAATTTCACGCACATTGGAAGCCCGCATATAGTGTACTAGAATTAACCGTTCAGCTGTTGCTCTTTCGACACTCTTCTTTTAGACCTTAACTGTTTTCAATTTTCATGTCTATTTAGGCAACAGGACGGGGTAAGAAAGTTATAACCAATCCGTGGATTCGTAAGCATCGGGATTTTCTCACTTCTCATGAGATTCGATTGAAGACAATAACGCTAGAACGAATGTAGCCAACCGTGCAAACACAAGATTTGTCACATTCTTCCTGCTGAATGCGAGGTTACTATTGTCCATCAGGCTTAGGTTTATCAGCAGCATGGTTTTGACGGATGGGTATGTCGAAGAGCAAAAAAAGGAGTTTCAGGTGGGCAAAAGAGCTTCTGAACGTGTCGGGCTTCTATTTACAACATATTGTGGTCATAATCCAGTAAATTTTACGATCCAGGATGTTCATTCTATGGACCTGACCGATCGATTTGACTGTGACTACCGAAAACAGTGCTAGAGTTAGATGTTGTTGCCCTTTTCAATCTGGGTTTTTTTGTAAACCTGATGAACAATCAACTCATGCTATTGTATAGTTTGTAAGCTGGAGTTAGATGCTCCTGCCCTTTTCAACTCGGCTGTGACTGTCATATTTTCTTTGAAACAAGGCAAATGGCTTGTCATTCGTTTAATTTAGAGTGAAATATTGTAACAAATCACAACAAGGGAAATAATATCACTCATGCTGGCTGCTTGAGCTCACTGTGCATTACAGAAGCCAAGTGACTAGCCCCCACCACCCCCACCAGTCAACCCTCGTACTGCCCTCCGCCTGCGACTGGACCGGCGCATCTTCAACGGCTCCTGTTCGTTCCGTCCGAGGCCTCGTCGTCGTCCTCCGCCTTGCGGCCTTGGTTTGCTCGCCGTGCGCGGTGTGCCGCCCTCTTGCGTTGTCAACGTCGTCAACAACCGAGAGGAACAAGGAGATGACTGTACGTGGAGAGGATGACAGTAGGGACCCATCAGCGTCATGGCAGTACGCAAGCAAGTGCCTCTATAGTACAAGCCCAAAAATATGGTTCCTCCTAATGGTTGGACATCTGGGGCTCACGCCATCGTCAACGTAGTCAATAAACGAGAGAATTACACTACGAGCGGCTGACACCAGGGACCCAGCAAGTCGCGTAGTTTTTTTTTGAGGAACAAGCTGTTTTTTTAGACAATAAGGAACAAGCAGTCGTTATTTATACTAGTTTTAGCGACGGATCAGGGTAACAACGGGGCAGTGCGGGGGCTGTGGCCCGTCTAGCCAGGGTTTTATTTATGTTTACCACATCATGAGCCCAGTTGTGTTTTTTTCTTGCTGAAAATGGCTAGCCCAGTTCTATTTTTTTAAAGAAATACCCAAACAAGGCCTACTTGCTTTATCGGCCCTGCTGGGCTTCAAATGTTTCAAGACGAGGAGAGTTTCATCCGGTTTGCCCAGAAATGGCCTGTACATTTTTAAAATACATCAAACCGGGAATTAGTTTCATTTTTTTCATTACAAGATCTTAAATTCCATTGATTTGTATGCGTGGACAATTATTTTGATTTTATATTTATATGAATTATTTTTCAAAATAATTTGAATGTGAATCGATATTTCTGGATTAAAAACAGTTGACCGCACCGAAATATGCAAAATTTCGTATAGTTTTTAACCGTGGCCACAGTATGGGGTGTAATGCTAACAAAAAGAAGATGGGCTCCAAAAAATCTTAAGAATTAGCAAATGGGCTGTACATTATTAGAAATAATGGCAAATGGGTTGTATGCTATTTTCCACAGATTTGAGGCTGACTTGTGCGCCTACTACAGGTTGACGGGTATGCTTTCATAAAAAAAAGGTTGACGCACATGTAACGCCCTGTCAACTTAGTCAACACAAGAGAGCAGTGACTGTTGGATATCCATCCAACGGCTGTCGTGCTTCTTCAATCTCTGTTCTTCATGCTCCAGCTGCTCAAACAAGCGTCGGCGGGACTGCCTGCTCCCTCCTCCCACGGCCGGCTATGCTGCCGCGCAGGCCTCACGGCCCCATCGTACTCCCATCGCTGGCCTAGCCATCCCTCTACTCACCCACACATGATGTTATTCTCCGGCGACGGCAGATGAACCAGTAAACCCTCGTACTCCTACGCGTGGGAAACAACTGCCGAGTATTCCCTGGCTCCGTGTCGTTCCCTTCCTAGGCCTCACCGTCGTCCACCGCCCTGGTGCTCTCGACGCGACTTGGTCAATGTGGTCAATGAACGACATCCATCGGAAGTGGACTGTACGTGGAGAGGCTGACAGTTGGGTCCACGGCCGCACGCAAGGAAATGCCTCCTTATTACGCGCAAAATAATGATTCCTCCACCTGATAGCTAGGACCCACAGGAAGGGCCTCTGTATTTCACGAAAAAAAATGTTCCACCCGCTGACAGGTCGGACCCACCAGCTATATCTTCGCACGCAAGGAAGTGCCTCCTTATTACGCGGAAAATAATTATTCCTCCACCTGACAGCGGGGACCCACGGACGGGCCGCCAGTATTTTGCGAAATAAATCATTTCCCCCTGACTGCTGGGACCCAATGGACGGGCCACCGTATTTCGCAAAAAAAATGTTCCCCCCGCTGTCAGCTCGGACCCACCAGAAGTGCCTCCTTATTACGCACAAAAAAATGAATACTCCCCCGGCTAGCTGGGACCCACCTTGGTGGGAGGCTGTCTTGTGGGCCTACTAAGTTGACGGGGCCGAAGGGCTTTGTCAACTTAGTCAATATGAACGATTCTAGCTCCAGTGACCGTACGATGTCCATCCAACGGCCATAGTGCTTCTTCAACCTCTGGTCTTCTTGCTCCAGCCGCCCAAAGCAGCGCCAGTCGTGCCGCATGCTCCTGCCTCCCGTGGTCGGCTGTGCTGCCGCGGAGGCCTCACCGCCCCCTACTATTCCCACCGCTGGCCAGGCCCTGCGGCGACGACAGCCTCACACCGCAGTCGAACCAATGAACCCTCGTACTCCTCTCCGCGTGGGCTTCTGCTGGCGCGTCTTCCCCGGCTCTGCGTCGTCCCCTTCCTAGGCCTCATCGTCGTCCACCGCCGTGGTGCTCTCCGCGCGGCATGGTCAACATGGTCAAGGAACAACTTCCATCGGAAGAGTACTGTACGTGGAGAGGCTGACAACTGGGTCCACGGCCACAGCCCAGTTTTTTTGTGATTTGCCAATTAAGTCGCTTTGTCATGCCTGTTGGGCTGCAAATCTTTCAAGACGAGGAGAGATTTTCATTCGGCTGGCCGAGAAAATGGCCCATCAGTAATGAGAAATGGGATGTACATTTTTAAAACACATCAAACCGGCAATTAGTTTCAAATATATTTTTTTCATTTCAAGATTTTAAATTACATTAATTTTTATGCGTGGAGAATTTGTTGAATTTTATATTGATATACATTTATTTTTAAAATTAGTTTGAATGTGAGTCGAAATTTCGGGATTAAAAACAGTTCAGACCGCACCGAAATATGCAAAATTTCGTATAATTTTTTAACCGAGGCCACAATATGGGCTGTAATGCTAACAAAAAGAATATGGGCTCCGAAAAAACCTTAAGAATTAACAAATGGGTTGTAAATCATTAGAAAAAATGGCAGATGGGTTGTATGTTGTTTTCTACAGATTTGAGGCTTTCCTAAAAAAAGGTTGACGCACAAGCAGTGACGGTTGGATGTCCATCCAACGGCCGTCGTGCTTCTTCAATCTCTGCTCTTCCTGCTCCAGCCGCTCAAACAAGCGCCGGCGGGACTGCCTGCTCCCTCCTCCCCGTGGCCGGTTGTGCTTCCACGCAGGCCTCACCGCCCCACCGTACTCCCATCGCTGGCCTAGCCATCCCTCTACTCACCCACACCTGCTGTTATTCTCTAGCGACGGCAGACAAACCAGTAAACCCTCGTTCAGTTGTACTCCCCTCCGCATGGGAAACAACTGCTGAGTCTTCCCTACCTCCGTGTCGTTCCCTTCCTTGGCCTCGCCGTCGTCCACCGCCCTGGTGCTCTCGGCGCGGCCTGGTCAACGTGGTCAGCAACCGACATGCATCTGAAGTGGACTGTACGTGGAGAGGCCGACAGCTGGGTCCATGGCCGCATGCAAGGAAATGCCTCCTTATTATGTGCAAAATAATGATTCGTCCACCTGACATCAGGGACCCACCGAAATGGCCTCAGTATTTCATGAAAAAAACGTTACCGCCACTGACAGCTCGGACCCACCAGCTATATCTTCACACGCAAGGAAGTGCCTCCTTACGCACAAAAAAATGAATACTCCCCCTGTTAGCTGGGACCCAGTATAGTGGCAGGCTGACTTGTGGGCCTACTAAGTTGACGAGGACGGAGGGCTTTGTCAACTTAGTCAATATGCACGATTCTAGCTCCAGTGACCGTACAATGTCCATCCAACGGTCGTAGTGCTTCTTCAACCTCTGGTCTTCTTGCTCCAGCCGCCCAAACCAGCGCTGGTCGTGCCTCGTGCTCCTGCCTCCCGTGGCCGGCTACGATGCGGCGGAGGCCTCACCGCCCCCTACTACTCCCACCGCTGGCCAGGCCATCCCTCTACTCACCCACACCCCCTGTTATTCTGCGGCGACGGCACCCTCACACCACAGTGAATCAGTGAACCCTCGTACTCCTCTATGCGTGGGCATCCACTGTTGCATCTTCCCCAGCTCCGCGTCGTCTCCTTCCTAGGCCTCGCCGTCGTCCACCGCCCTGGTGCTCTCGGCGCGGCGTGGTCAACGTGGTCAAGGAACGGCTTCCATCGGACGTGGACTGTACGTGGAGAGGCTGACAGCTGGGTCCACGGCCGCAGCAAGGAAGTGCCTCCTTATTACGTGAAAAATAATTATTCCTCCACCTGACAGCGGGGACCCACCGGACGGGCCATCATATTTCGCGAAAAAAACGTTTCCCCCCTGACTGCTGGGACCCACCAGCTACACCTTCGCACGCAAGGAAGTGTGTCCAGGCAAAAAAAAAAGATTCGCCCCCCTGACTGCTGGGACCCACCAGCTACATCTTCGCACGCAAGGAAGTGCCTGATAGTCGGGACCCACCTGGTCGAAGCATACGTAGCGTTGTCATTCTGGTCGCGAACGTGTACGTACATACTGGTCGAAGTAGAGGCGCGCACGTGTCGTAGATGTAAAGGCGCGCACGTGTCGTAGTAGAGGCGCGCATGTAGCATGTACACGTACGTACAACGGCGAGGGTGCAAGAAAGAAAATACGGCCACGTACGTACATACGGGCAGGGTCTTAAACACCTACTCGCGCATACGTACATGGCTGGGTCGGAACGGAGAAACAGCATCGTCGTCGTGTTCATGGGGAGCCAACCGGCTGGGTCAGAACGGAATGCGTGGTCGTGTTCATCGGGAGGGCTTGGACGGAACAGGCGACGGAAACGAGGCCTGGCATACCGCACAACGGAGGAAACGGCCTTGTGTTCGATCGGCCATGTTCGAAATGGGGTCCTGTTGATCGGGAGGGGCCTGGCGTACCGCAAAACAGAGGAAACGGACCTCCTATGGCCGAAACGGGGGTCCTGTTGATCGGGAGGGGTGTGGCGTACCGCAAAACGGACGAAACAGACTTGTGTTGGAGCGCTACGGTCGAAACGGGGGGCGGAGGGTGTGGCTTACCGCAAAACGGGACTCCACGGGATACTGTTCATCTCCACCGTCGACCTCCTCCAGCCTCCACGGGCTACCGTCGACCTCCTCCAGCCTCCACGGGCTCCTGTTCATCCAGCCTCCACCGCGCGCTACTCCACCGGCTACTGTTCAACCACCCCTTCACGGGCACCCCTCCACCGTCTACTATTCATCCAGCCCTCCACACCACGGGGTCCTGTTCAAC
>NC_057810.1:617824205-617838036 GCF_018294505.1 Triticum aestivum | reverse complement strand
TCAATCGCTCGGGTTCAGTAACGCGTAGCCTGCAGTGCAATCGCTCGGGTTCAGTTAGAGCCCAACGCCTCGCTTGGGTTCAGTTAGAGCCAGCGCCTCACACACACGCGCATACATATGAGAGAAACGCGCATCGCTCCGCCCCCGACCTCCCACCGTAACCGGCAAATCCCTGAAATTTTCCTCCCCCTCGCATCTACCACGGTTTTTTCCGTCATGGACGACTCAAAGAATGTCATGCAGCTACGTCTCCGGCCCGCCCAGGACGAAAAGCCCATTTTCTGTCATGATTTTTTGTCATAGAAGTAGGAGCCCACCACATCTATGATGATACCGGGTTTTGTCACAATTATCGTCATAGAAGTGTCATATGTATGACAGAAAAAAATTCGTCCAAAATGGCATGGATGTGTCTTTTTTTTGTAGTGCACGTAACATTAGGCATTTTGCCCAACATGGCACGTCCACACTCCGCCTATTGGCCGCTCACGATCTTCGGCTTCATGCAGAAGATTTTCAACCACAGGCCGAAGTGAGGCTTGATGCAGAGGAAGGCCTCGCACACGATGATGAACGCCGAGATGTTGAGGACGAAATTCGGGGCCAGATCATCAAAATCCAACCCGTAGTAGTACATGAGCCCGCGGACGAAATGGTGGAGTGGAAACCCTAGTCCACGGACGAAATGAGGGAGAAATACTACTCTCTCCCGAGACTTCGGCGTGGCGGTAATCTGTCCCTCTGCTGGAAGCCAGTGCGCGATACTAGCGGCCAGGTATCCGACCTCCCGAAGCTTGGTAATGTTCTCCTCTGTGACAGAGGAGGCCATCCACTTGCCTCCCGCTCCGGACATGCTGCGGTCCTACGGAGAAGGTGAGAACTTGGGCGCTGGAGCTCGAGGGTGCGAGAACGTATGAGCAAGGGAGGAAGAAGGCGTGGGTGAAAATGGGAGATCTGTGCCCCTTCATAAAGGCGAGTGGAATGTGCGCCTCCCCACTTGCCTCTCAAAATCTCTTATTTTTCTAGGCGCCTCGATTAATGGCGCTGGTTGGGTAACCCATACCCATATTGATGGAGATCCCGCGATAAGGGGACACGATATCTGCTTTGACAAGATGTGCCAAAGAAACCGCCTCGTGATGTGTGCGAAAGCAGGTTATAGAAAACGGTTCGAATAAAAACCGGACCGTGGCGTGATGTCACTTTTCAAAGAATTGTCAGCAGATTAGATTCATGGATTATTATTATTCTCTCTACGGTGGTATATGGAATGTTATCTTGTAGAGCCGGACACGGTCCTTGTGTTCGGAATTTATCTTGGAGTATTCGGAGATGGAACCCGCCTCGCAATGTCGAATACAATCTACACATCGGACTCGTCGTCATTGAAGCCAGGTTCAGGGGCTATTGAGGGAGTCCTAGATAAGGGGGTATCCGGACAGCAGGACTATATACTTTAGCCGGACTGTTGGACTATGAAGGTACAAGATTGAAGACTTCGTCCCATGTCCAAATGGGACTCTCCTTGGCGTGGAAGGCAAGCTTGGCGATTCGGATGTAGATCTCCTCTGTAAACCGACTTTGTGTAACCCTAGCCCTCTCCGGTGTCTATATAAACCGGAGGGTTTAGTCCGTAGGACTCATCATACAACAACAATCATACCATAGGCTAGCTTCTAGGGTTTAGCCTCTCTGATCTCGTGGTAGATCAACTCTTGTAATACTCGTATCATCAAGATCAATCAAGCAGGAAGTAGGGTATTACCTCCATCAGAGGGCCCGAACCTGGGTAAACATCGTGTCCCCAGCCTCCTGTTACCATTAGCCTTAGACGCACAGTTCGGGACCCCCTACCCGAGATCCGCCAGTTTTGACACCGACACCGGGTACCCGAGGATGGCATTGTACGGCAGGCGGATATGGGCGACATCAAAGTCGATGAGCTCGGTACGGTAGTTGTTGCGCTGTCCAAAAGTGACGGGGAGGCAGACCTGCCCTATCAGAGTGGTGGAGCCATCAGTAACTCCGGAGAAGGGCTTGGTAGGCTGGAGCTGATCATATGGCACTTGAAGGTTGTCGAACATCTCGACGGACAGGACGTTGAGGCCTGCACCGCCATCGATGAGAGTCCTGGTAACTTGCACACTGCTGATGACTGGGGAAAAGAGCATCGGGAGGACGCCAGTTGTGGCCGCACACTTGAGTTGGTCTGCTGAGCTGAAAGTGATGGCGCACATGGACCATCTGAGCGGGCATGTGGCCTCGAGCTTGGGGAGGATTGCATTCACCTCGCGAGCAAACTGCTTGAAGATGCGCTGAGAGGCTGGGGCCTGGGCACCGCCCAGGATACAAGCGATGGCTCGCGGCTCCTGGAAGCTCCCAGCCCCCTCATCCTGGTGGTGATCATCATTCCTCCTTGGTGGCGGCAGCGGAGGAAGGCATGTGTTTCCCTGCGGGCGGTCCTCGCGAGGCTGATTCCTCCAAGCTCCCTCGCAAGGCTGGTCCTGCTAGCGATCCTCACGAGGTCGGTCACGCCACTCCTGGAGAGGGCCTTGGTCGTCCCATTGTCCTCCGCCTCTTCCTCCTTCGCGGCCGTAGCCCCGATCGTTCCGCTCAGGGCGTCGACCAACTCGTCCTTCACGAACAGCCCTGAGCTCCTGGCATTCGTTGGTGTTGTGGGTGTAGAGGTTGTGGTAGGCGCAGAATCGGCTACCCTTGGATGACTCCAGCTGGTCCTTGCCACGCTTCATATCTGGCTCTGCCGCAAGCACGGCTACTCCTTTACGTTTCACGTCCTTGGCCTTGGCCTTCTTCTCCTACGGGTCAGCAGCCGGGAGCTCGAGGAGGGAGAGTCGTCCCTCCTCAGCTCTTGCACACTTGGTCGCCAGGTTGAAAAGCTCCAGAGACATGCACAGGTCCTCGTGAATGGCATGCTCCTCCTTCATCTTGACGTCACGGACACCATCGGAGAACGCTGAGATGATGGCCTCATCTGTTACCCTGGGAATCTTGAGGCGAGCGTTGTTGAAGCGTTGGATGTACTTCTGCAGGGTCTCTCCAGCCTGCTGCTTGATGCGACGCAGGTCACCCACGGCCGGAGGGCAGTCGCGAGTGCCCTGGAAGTTGGCGATGAAGGGTCTCTCCTTCATCTTGATGTCGCGGACACCATCGGAGAACATCTTCTTCATCTTGTTCTTCTTCATTGTTGTTGACGTTGTCGTTCTCTTGTCGTGCTGGAGAAGGAGGTTGTTGATGTTCATCTTGGTGTACTTCCTCGTTTTCTTCATCTTGGTGTGTCCCACTTGTGGATGCTTTCGTATCAACTCTTGGTTCACCTTGTCGTGAGGTAGAAGCTTCCACTTGGATGGATGAGGTACTCTCCTTCACCTCCATTGGTCGAACCTTGCCAATAGACAAGTCTTGGATTGCTTTCGAAGGATCTTTATCTCCTACATCGATTGGCAATTGCTCTACTTGTGAGCCGTTAGATTCAGCAAACATCAAATCTACCGTCTCTTTAACCTTTCGGGTCAAATTGTTGTAGACACGGTAAGTGTGAGAGTTTGAGCCATAACCAAGTAGGGATCCCTCATGAGACTTAGGGGCAAATTTAGAACGATGATGCTTATCAAGAATGTAGCACTTTGAGCTGAATACTCGAAAGTATCTAACTTGGGGTTTGTTATTGGTGAGGAGCTCGTATGCCATCTTGCCGAGTAGCTTGTGAAGATACAAGCGATTTGTTGCATGACAAGCTGTCTCAACCGCTTCTGCCCAAAAGTGCTTTGGCATCTTGTACTCATCAAGCATCGTTCTCGCCATTTCTATGAGCGTCCGGTTCTTCCTCTCAACAACTCCATTTTGTTGAGGTGTGTACGTAGCCGAGAACTCGTGTGAAATCCCTTCTTCGTCAAGAAAGGTGTCCACATTTGCGTTCTTGAACTCCGTTCGGTTGTCGCTTCGAACCTTCTTGATCTTCACTTCAAACTGATTTTGGGCTTTCCTCGCGAAGTTTTTGAAGATCTTTTGGACCTGCGATTTATCATTGAGAAAGAACACCCACGTAAATCTTGAAAAATCATCAACTATAACTAGACCAAAAGAATTTCCACCGAGACTCTTGTAAGCGTTGGGACCAAAAAGATCCATATGAAGTAGCTCGAGTGGCCTCCTTGTGGTCATGATGTTCTTCACGGGATGCCTTCCTCCAACCTGTTTACCTGCTCGACAAGCGCTGCAAAGTCTATCCTTATCAAATATGACATCGTTAACGCCAAGGATATGATTACCTTTAATAAGCTTGTCAAGGTTTCGCATGCCCACATGACCTAATCGTCTATGCCATAACCAACCTTTAGAAGTGTTGGTGTCAAAACTGGCGGATCTCTGGTAGGGGGTCCCGATCTGTGCGTCTACGCTGATGGTAACAGGAAGTGAGGGACACAACGTTTACCCAGGTTCGGGCCCTCTTGATGGAGGTAAAACCCTACTTCCTACTTGATTAATATTGAAGATATGGGTAGTACAAGAGTAGATCTACCATGAGATCGTAGAGGCTAAACCCTAAGAGCTAGCCTATGATGGTATGATTGTAATTGTGATCGTCCTTCTAAGGACCAACCTCTCCAGTTTATATAGACACCGGAGAGGGCTAGGGTTTACACGGAGTCGGTTACAACGAAGGAAACACAATATCCGGATTGCCAAGCTTGCCTTCCACGCAAAGGAGAGTCCCATCCGGACACGGGCAAAAGTCTTGAGTCTTGTATCTTCACGCTTCAATAGTCCAGACGATGTATACAGTCCGGCTGTCAGGATACCCCCTAATTTAGGACTCCCTTAGTAGCCCCTGAACCAGGCTTCAATGACGATGAGTCTGGCACGCAGTCTTGTCTTCGGCATTGCAAGGCGGGTTCCTTCTTCGAATACTCCAATGTACCTACTACGACGAATAGTGTCCGGCTACCCATCAATGTTGCACTCCTCGGCTTCAGTGCCTCAATAATGACAATCTCCACGTGTCAAGCGAATGCGAGGAGCCGAGGCATTTTTGCATTTGCTACCCCCGATCCTTCAGGCTGGCCGTCTATTTGAAGAGATGGGAATTCTCATATCCAAACCTCACTCTCCCCCCTCGAGCAAGCATCCCAAAGAGCGCTCCGGAAAAAACCATTCCAACATGCCTGGTCGTCGCAGCTCTTCTGCTTGCTCTCCTCGCTCCAAGTTGGGGGATTGGGAAGAGTGTTCGGTTCCTCATAGTCGTTTGATAAAGTTACAAACCCAAGGGTTTCTCCCACCGGCGTTTATGGTCCCCGTTCGAGCCGGAATAGCCACTTATAACGGAGGGGAACAAGCGGAGGGATCTCCTAATCCATCTCCAGAGGAGCGAATATGTCTCATCCCGCATCTGCTAAGGCGCGTCGGGTTTCCCATCCACCCGTTTCTTTGCGGGCTCCTGGAGTTCTACGGTCTCCAGTTACACAAGCTTACCCCTGCCTCCGTACTACACATAGCAGGGTACGTTACCCTTTGCAAGCTATTTTTGGGTTGCGAACCTCACTTCGGGTTATGGAAGAAGCTATTCTGCCTTGTCCCCCGCACCCAGGGAGAATCCCTATGTCAAGTGGGTGGGGCCGAAGTATGGTGCATTGCCGAGACCGGATACCCATCCGGCACTCCCAAGAAGGCACCAGAGAACTGGCCTTCAGAGTGGTTTTACATTGATGACGTTCCCCTTCCGGATCCAGTCCGGACAGGTCTCCCCAAGTTCAGTAATGCCCCGCCGAGGGCACGTCTAAGCTGGCACCCCCGGGGCCCCCAAGAGGAGGATACCAGGGAAATACATTTCCTGATGAGCAAGATAAAGTTACTGGCCAAATCCGGACTGACGATAGTCGAGGTCATGGCAATATGCATAATGCGGGGAGTGCAACCGCTTCAATATCGGGGGAAGCCCATGTGGTACTATAACGGGGAAGACGACACCACCCGCTGCGGCCGTAAGGGTCCGGACTCCGCCACTACTCTGGCAAGGATATTGTCCGGTTTATACAAAGGGGAAGAGGAAGAATTCCTTCGCATTAAATCGCGGAACGGATTCTCAATGTACAACCCCTCAGAGTGGGTAAGTCGTCATTCCTTTCCCTGATTCACTTACTTTAGCGCTCTCTGCTAAGATTACCCGCATCGATGTTTTCGAGCAGGAACTAAGGAGGGCCGTAGAAGGAATCTTCAGCCCCTCCCTGCAGCCAGAGGACCTCGGAAGGGCCCTAGATCCAGGACTCGAAGAAGATCCGGATATTACCATGGAGCTTGTCAACGGGGTATTTTATCAAGCGAGCTATGATGGTGCCTCAGTGGCCATTATTGCCGACTATCCCGGAATGCTCCCTGTGTCACGTGTAAGCCAAACTAAAAACCCTATCCTCCGAAGAGGACTCCCCTTAGATGTCATGCCTTACCCTTGAGGCATCATGCTGTTTTGCAGAGATGACGGTCGGAGCGCGGGGCCGAGCCCCTAGGGACTTGTCGACCACGGGCGTCCGGATCGGGTAGGCTCAAGAGGAAGGCGGTGAGGGTCGACACACCACTGTAGAGGTAAAGCAAAAACATGTCCTGCGATTATTGTATTTGAAGTATAACGGCGCCCTTCGTGTCCTGGCAGGAAGAGGAGTAGCCAGACTATATCCGGGGATCCCGCCAATCACGCCTCCACCAGTTGGGTTCCAGAACCGGCTTCGAGAGCGGAGGCGAACACGGGGCCAGTACCGCATAGTTCTCCGACAGAGGATGCGGATATGCTATCATCCATGAACTCTGAAGTAGAGAGCGCCATGAATCACCGGCGCCGGAGGGCCGTGCTTCGGAACAACATCTTCTCCAAAGAGGCATTTAATGCCTTCAATTCAGGGGACGCATACATCCGAGCAGCTCAAGGCGGGCTTGCCCGAGCGACGGACCAGTATACCAAAGATATACGGGTAAGAAATTTTGATAAGTATGTATAACAGTAGCCCCTGAGACTTGAAATGGTTGGAACAACTGTTTTAAGGATCAATTTATGCACAGATCCTTGTAGATAAGAATGAACAATTGGCTCGGGAGCTAGAGGAATGCAAGGCCTAGTTGAGGGGCACGATTGCTAAGTTAGAGGAATCCCAAAAGGCCTCATCTGGTAACGTTTGTCTCAATTGTACGAAGATGCACCAGGTATTAAATGATTCGTATAACAAGTCTAATAGAGAATTCTGCAGCCAATCCCGGGGTGAATCCGTAGGGCATAACGGATGACGACTCGCATCTCAAAAGGTAGCTAAAGGCTGGCGAGCGCATTCTTATGCAAGTTAGGCAGGAGAAGAACAATCTTCAAGATGCCAATGTCCGGCTGGACGTGGAATTGAAGAACGTCCGCGCTCAGCTGGCGGACTCCGTGAAGGAGAACAAAAGGCTTCGATGCGGAATTTATGGTAAGTATCCAGACGAACTATATTATAGTTCAGCGAGGAAGTATATTAAAAGAATTTTGCTCGTAGGAATGTTAACGGGTCGCCCCGGGGAGGAGATGCCCTCATCTGCGGGGAATTTTCTACAAGACCTTTCACAGTTGCACAAGCGAGCTCGGCGAGTGATGCACGGCGTTGCTCAAGCCTTGTGGCCAACAAGTTCCCTGCTGAATGGCATGGGGGAGCTTGTGGATATGCTTCAAGGAGCACGGCGGCACTTCTGATTGTGGAAGGTGTCAGCTTGCCGGCAAGGTGCAAGAGAAGCCTGAGCTATGGTGAAGACGCGCTACACCAGGCTGCACCCGAACCATATGGCCGAAGTAGGACCGGCGGGGCCCGATGGGCAAGAAAGTCCCGTAAGTCTGGTATATGACAAGGTAGCGTTAGTCGCCAAGTATTCTCAACAGGATTGTAAGCTAGATAGCATGTTGGATGGTATAGAGGAGGAATATAGTCAGTCTAAGTGACTGTGTAATTCGATGGGCATAAGTAGCCCCTAGCCGGATTAAAATCATTTGTCATGGCGGACCTTTTCGCTTCAGCCCCCGGATACTACAGTCCGGGGTGTGTCCGAATACCCACTCAGTTATACAAAACCGGGGTATGCGTGGAAACCAGGCGTAGGGGTCATAAGTGCTTGAACAGACAAGTACCCAACTAGTTATGTTATATTACATGGATAGTAAGAAACATCTACCAGGGAGAATAGTTCCGTTAGGGGTTCCTTTCCCTAGGTACGCATGCGACAATGCACATGTCCGGACTGCGAACGATGGCGCAGGATACAAGACTTCTGGGGATTTATGTTGTAATAAACGAATACATCTTTTGTTCACCGACCGAATATTCTCTTAAGGAAACTAGCTTTCGGCTTCACCCACTCTGAGGTACACATCCGGCTGAACCGGCAGTAACAATCGCAGAGGTGCTCCCCTTATGCCCTAGCTGAATTAACGGGAACGTAGGGCATAAACATAAGAGCCAGGCAACCCAGCTTGGCCACATCTTAAGTCATATCGATGCATATAATGGTGAAGAAAAGGCACATGTGGAAAAGAAATGGACATGTGATGGGCGAAAAGCCATTAGAGTAATTATTTTTAGCTTCCATATAGGAAGCCCCCGGGTGCTGCTTACACACATAGTGCGGCCGGAGTTATCCGGAAGTCCGTACTATATTAAATATTTTGTGTGAAGAGGAAGAGAAGTCGAGAAAGGAAAAGGGATGGATCATAAATAAAAGGGAGGGAGTAAGGATACGAACATTGAGTTCGGCGTTAGGCGTAGAATCTCCGGAGTCTTGCCACGTTCCATGGGTTCGGCTCGAGTCTGTTATCGGATGCATTACGTAAGCAGTACGCTCCTCCGGTGAGAACTTTGTCAATGACGAAGGGACCTTCCCACTTGGGTTTGAGCTTGTCCTTCTTCTTCTCCAGTAGGCGTAGAACGAGTTCGCCAATATTGTAAGTTTTGGCCCGTACTTCTCTGCTTTGGTATCGTCGAGCCTGTTGTTGATAGAATGCGGAGCGGGCTTTTGCGACGTCGCGCTCCTCCTCCAGGGCATCCAAGTTATCCTGCCAATCTAATTCGGCTTCCTTCTCTTCGTACATGCGTACACGTGGAGAATCGTGTATTATGTCGCAGGGTAGTACTGCTTCTGCGTCGTACATCATAAAAAATGGTGTGTATCCGGTGGTGCGATTCGGCGTGGTCCGCTGCCCCCAGAGCACGGAGTTGAGCTCCTCGACCCAGTGCGTATCTGACTCTGTCAAAGATCACACTAGTCTGGGTTTGATGCCGCTCATGATGAAACCGTTTGCCCGTTCGACTTGGCCGTTTGTTTGGGGATGGTAGACAGAAGCGTAATCGAGCTTAATGCCCATTTTGCCGCACCAAGTTTTCACTTCATCGGCTGTGAAATTGGAGCCATTATCACTGATGATGCTGTTAGGGACGCCGTATCGATGTACGACCCCGGATATGAAGTCTATGACTGGTCCGGATTCGGCCGTTTTGACTGGTTTGGCTTCTATCCATTTGGTGAACTTGTCCACCATGACCAATAAGTATTTTTTTTCTTATGGCTTCCCCCTTTAAGAGGTCCGACCATATCCAGCCCCCAGACCGCGAAGGGACAAGTTATGGGGATTGTTTGGAGAGCGGTAGGGGCATATGACTCTGATTGGCGAAGAGCTGGCAACCGACGCAGTGTTGGACAAGGTCATGTGCGTCTGCTCGGGCCGTCGGCCAATAAAAGCCTGTACAGAAGGCCTTGCTAACTAGTACTCGAGCCGCGGTGTGGTGCCCGCCCAGTCCGGCATGGATTTCAGCCAAGAGCTGCCGCCCTTCCTCTTCGGAGATGCATCTTTGGAGCACTCCGGTAGCACTTTTCTTGTAGAGTTCCCCTTCGTGGACCTTGTAAGCCTTAGAATGCCGGACGATGCAGCATGCTTCATTTTGGTCCTCAGGGAGCTCCTGCCTATTTAGGTAGGCCAGGAAAGGTTCAGTCCACGGGGCAACTACAGCCATGATTTCATGGGCCGAAGATGTAATTTCGGTGGCACAGCCTCCGATTATGTCTGACGGTTCGGAATCTGGGGGTGAGTTCGGGTCCGTGCTAGTATTGCCGGACTCCCCTTCCCATACTATGGATGGTTTGAACAACCTTTCCAGGAATATGTTAGGTGGGATAGGATCGCGTTTAACGCCGATGCGGGCGAGGACGTCAGCCACTTGATTGTTTTCTCGAGCCACATGGTGGAATTCGATCCCCTCGAACCGAGCTGACATTTTGAGGACGGCATTACGGTAGGCCGCCATTTTTGGATCCTTGGCATCAAAGTCTCCGTTAATTTGTGATATTGCGAGGTTTGAATCCCCGCGCACTTCCAGGCGTTGGATGCCCATAGATACTGCCACCCGAAGACCATGCAACAGAGCCTCATATTCGGCTGCATTGTTGGAGTCTGTGTATAATATTTGGAGAACGTACTGGACTGTGTCTCCGATGGGAGACGTCAGGACTACACCCACTCCCAATCTGGCCAGCATTTTAGAGCCGTCGAAGTGCATGATCAAGTTGGAGTACGCGCCGTACTCCTTAGGGAGTTCGGCTTCTGTCCATTCGGCGACAAAGTCTGCCAGTACTTGCGACTTGATGGCCCGCCGTGGTTTGTATGTTATGTCGAACGGAAGGAGCTCGATGGCCCATTTAGCAATCCAGCCCGTAGCGTTGCGGTTATTTATTATGTCATTGAGTGGTACTTCGGAGGCCACCGTAATCGAACACTCTTGACAGTAGTGTCGCAGCTTACGGGATGCCATGAAGACCGCGTATGCTATTTTTTGGTAGTGTGGGTATCGGGATTTGCATGGGGTGAGGACCGTGGATACGTAATAAACCGGATTTTGGAGCGGGAATTTGTATCTGTCAACATCTCATTCGACGACGAGCACAGCGCTTACAACTTGATGTGTTGCAGCTATGTACAGTAGCATAGGCTCGCCGATGTTTGGCGCTATTAGGACCGGATTACTGGCCAGTAAGGCCTTTATTTCATCGAGTCCGGACGCGGCTTCATCCGTCCACACGAAGTGTTCGGTGCGCCGAAGGAGGCGGTAAAGAGGTAATGCCTTTTCTCCTAGCCTGGAGATAAAGCGGCTCAAAGCGGCCACGCATCCAGCTAGTTTCTGGATGTGCTTGAGGTCTGTTGGTATAGCCAACTATGATAGAGCTCGGATTTTTTCCGAATTCGCTTCAATTCCTCTATTGGAAACAATGAAGCCCAACAGTTTCCCCGAGGGGACGCCGAAAACACATTTTTCTGGATTCAACTTGATGTCGTATGTCCGGAGGTTATCAAATGTAAGCCTCAAGTCATCGATTAGGGTTTCGACCTGTCTTGTTTTTATGACCACGTCGTCCATGTATGCCTCCACTGTTTTGCCGATTTGTTTTTCCAAGCATGTTTGAATCATGCGTTGATAGGTTGCACCGGCATTCTTAAGCCCGAAAGGCATAGTGTTGAAGCAAAAAGGGCCATATGGCATTATGAAAGCTGTTGCAGCTTGGTCAGACTCAGCGATCTTTATTTGATGGTATCCAAGTATGCGTCGAGAAAACACAGCGAGTCGTGTCCAGCTGTGGCATCGATGATTTGATCAATGTGGGGAGGGGAAAGGGATCCTTGGGGCAAGCCTTGTTGAGGTCTTTGAAATCGACGCATAGGCGCTAGGATTTGTCCTTCTTTGGTACCATTACCAAATTTGCCAGCCAATCCAGATGTTTGATATCTCTGATGAATCCGGCCTCAAATAGCTTGGCAGCTCTTCCCCCATTGCTTGTCGTTTAGGCTTTGAAAATCTCCTTAGGGTCTGTTTGACAGGTTTGTATCCCTTTAGTATGTTAAGGCTATGTTCGGCCAATCCGCGTGAGATGCCCGGCATGTCCGATGGGTTCCAGGCGAAAATGTCCCAATTTTGGCGTAAAAAGTCCCGTAGTGCGGCGTCCATTGCGGGGTTCAACTGTGTCCCGATGGAAGCTGTCTTCGTGGGGTCTGTTGGATGGACTTGGAATTTTACTACCTCGTCTGCGGGTTTAAATGAGGTGGACTTGGGTCGCTTGTCGAGTATCACGTCGTCCCTATCCATGCTGGCCTGCAGCGTTGTTAATTCTTTGGCTGCTATGGCTTCGGATAATGCTTTGAGTGCTAGTGATGTGGTTTTGTTTTTGGCGCGAAGTGTGACATCCGGGTCACTGGCTAGAGTGATGATTCCATTGGGCCCGGGCATTTTAAGCTTCATGTACCCGTAATGGGGTATAGCTTGAAAGCTTGCAAGCGCGTCCCGCCCTAGAAGGGTGTGGTATCCGCTGCTAAAAGGAGCCACCTAGAATGTGATTTCTTCGGACCTGTAATTCTCCAGGCTGCCGGATACCACATCGAGTGTGATTTTTCCCGCACACCGCGCTTCTCGACTAGGGATAATTCCCCTGAAGGTTGTGCCGCTTTGCTCAATGCGGCTTTTGTCAATTTCCATCTTGTTGAGCATTTCTTCATAGATCAAGTTTAATCCGCTTCCGCTGTCCATGAGTACTTTAGTGAGCCGAAAGCCGTCCATGATTGGGCTAAGGACCAGAGCGGCTGGTGTCCGAATAGTCTGGAATCGAGGTTCATCACTGGCATTGAAAGTTATAGCAGTGTCGTTCCAGGGGTTTATTTTTGCCACATGGTAGATTTCAGCGGAGCTTCGATGAGCTCGCTTGCGCCTATTGTTTGAGGCGAAAGTCTCGAAGACCGTTAGTACCGTATTGTGCTCGTTGGCAGGATGTTGTTCTGCTTTATGGCCCGCAAGAAGATCCTTGCCACTTTTTGCAACCTGTCAGAGTATCCAACATGCCCTAGGGCTATGAGTTGGTGTTGTGTCCGGAGCGCTATGGAGTTTACATGGCCCATTGAGCCATTCTTCCAATACGGTTCCCCGCCCTGGGGTGTGCATCGGTTTCTTGGGAACTGGATCGGCCGACTTATGAGAGTTTGCCCGTTTAGTTCGGACAAAGGTTCTGGTGAGGGCTGTACTATCCCAAAATTCTATTTGGGTTTTCCAAGCGCTTTCCATCGCACAGTACTTCTGTACTATGGTTGCCAAGTCCGCAAAGTGTACTATGTCACAGCGACTTATAGCATTGAGGAGTCCTTTGTTCGTGCAGTTTTTGCAGAAAAGTGAGACAACGTCTTCCTCACGGCAGTCCTTGACCTTGTTTAGCACAAGGAGGAATCTTGCCCAGTAGCAATGTACCGTATCCTGGGGCTCTTGCTTGATGTGGGAGAGACGGCTTAAGTCCGGGCGGGTGTTTTGTTAGCTGAATCTGGATCCTGATCCGATCTAGCACCTAGGGGCATGGGAGGCTCCGAGTCTGACGGTCCGGGATCCGGAGTGTTGCCCAATTTCTTCGGCCCAATGCCCAATTCTAAGTCCGGGACCCGGGTCATGTATTCCATTGGGCAGGTGTTCGGCTCAAGGAGCTCAGTGATCCGGACATGGTTCGTCCTCAGAGTTGAGGGGTAATCCGTGTGTGGTTCATCCACTACTACTACCTCATGGGTGACCGGCGGGGATCTAATGTCCCCTTGGTTAGGTTTAAGCCCGATCCAGTCATAGTCTGTAGCGACTCCCAGAGCGGTGATGCGGTCCAAGAGCTCATTAAGGGAGGAGAGCTCCATCGGATCCATCTGTTCGGCGAGTTCCAAACTAACGCGAAGGTTATGCTTGATGACCCGAGAGGCCATCGTCATCGCGGCCGTCGATGGGGCAGCCATGATGAAGCCGCC
>NC_057810.1:617766853-617823873 GCF_018294505.1 Triticum aestivum | reverse complement strand
GATCTCGGGTAGGGGGTCCCGATCTGTGCGTCTAGGCTGATGGTAACAGGAAGCAAGGGACACAACGTTTACCCAGGTTCGGGCCCTCTCGATGGAGGTAAAACCCTACTTCCTGCTTGATTAATATTGAAGATATGGGTAGTACAAGAGTAGATCTACCACGAGATCGTAGAGGCTAAACCCTAAGAGCTGCCTATGATGGTATGATTGTAATTGTGATTGTCCTTCTAAGGACCAACCTCTCCGGTTTATATAGACACGGAGAGGGCTAGGGTTTACACGGAGTCGGTTACAAGGAAGGAAACTAAATATCTGGATCGCCAAGCTTGCCTTCCACGCAAAGGAGAGTCCCATCCGGACACGGGCCGAAGTCTTGAGTCTTGTATCTTCACGCTTCAATAGTCCGGACGATGTATACAGTCCGGCTGTCCGGATACCCCCTAATCCAGAACTCCCTCAAGAAGATTTAGCAATGAAGCAAGTTCTAGGTTGAGCCTTTTTAGTGAAATCAACAATGTAAAGATCACCTCTACGAATGTCGGTAAAGACCATTTTATGATTATCTCTTCGAAACACTTGGCAATCTACTTCAGTAAATAGGACATTGAAACCGAAATTAACAAGTCTAGATACTAAAAGTAAGTTGTATCCAAGAGATTCAACGAGCATGACATTTTTTATGGAGCTATCATGTGATATGGCCACCTTACCGAGACCAACCACCTTACCCTTTGAGTTGTCACCGAAAGTGACAAACTTTCGAGGACCGTCGTTTTCAGCAAGCTCACGAAACATGTCTTTATCTCCGGTCATGTGATCGGTACATCCACTATCAAGAACCCATTCCTTTCCACCTGCCATATATCCCCGAAGATTTGCCATAAGACCAAAGTGTCTCATTGCATCATCAAGATCAAAGTCATCATCATCATCATCATCCTCATCATAGTATCCATGTTCAACATATTCATGTGGTGGATCAATTCCTAGAGAGGGTGATTCGTTAGAGTGAGTTTGATAGTGATTTCTTTTATGAATTCTAGTAGCTTCAGAGATAATATCGCTAATGATTCCAACATCTCCTTTGGCACGCATAAGGTTTGTAAGTTCAAATAGACAATTACCAAACATAGGATCATTGGAATTCATCCTACTCAAGGCAATAGACTTATGAAGAATTTCATCTAGATTTTTCAAGGAATAATTTGGAAATCGTTCCTCAAGAAATCTCCATATAGTGTAGGCACACTCAAGAGTAGGCAAATTTTCAATCAAGTTTCTAGGCAAGCCTCTAGTGATAAGATTCACAGTTCTAAGATTGTGAATCATGTCAATTGACTCATCAAGGGTGGGATGCATAGGATCAACATGAGGTGCACAAGTACTAGCAATGTACTTGTTCAAATGATATTGATTGAAAATAACAAGCATCTCATTTTTCCACTCATGAAAGTACTCTCCATCAAGTATACGCACTCTATTTCTAAGACTCCCCAAAGTAGACTCATCCATCTTCCTCCAATGGTGATTAAACCAAAGCAATGGAGACCAAGGCTCTAATACCAATTGAAAGGGGATCGAGAAGAGGTGTCTAGAGGGGGTGAATAGACACTATGTACCAAAAGTTGCAGTTTTTAATTTTTTTAAGTCCAAGTGGAGTTTTGGTACAAGTTTAACAATCACAATACATATCAAGCAAGCATGCAAAGAGTATATGAGCAGCGGGAAATAAAGCATGCAACTTGCAAGAATGTAAAGGGATGGAATTAGAGTATGCAAACACAATTTGGAGACACGGAGATTTTTGAGCCATGGTTCTGATAGGTGGTGCTATCATACATCCACGTTGATGGAGACTTCAACCCACGAAGGGTAATGGCTGCGCAAGTCCATGGAGGGCTCCACCCACGAGGGTCCACGAAGAAGCAACCTTGTCTATCCCACCATGGCCATCGCCCACGAAGGACTAGCCTCACTAGGGGTAGATCTTCACGAAGTAGGTGATCTCCTTGCCCGTACAAACTCCTTGGTTCAACTCCACAATCTTGTCGGAGGCTCCCAAGTGACACCTAGCCAATCTAGGAGACACCACTCTCCAAGAAGTAACAAATGGTGTGTTGATGATGAACTCCTTGCTCTTGTGCTTTGAATGATAGTCTCCCCAACACTCAACTCTCTCTCTCTCTCTGGATTTGGATTTGGTGGAAAGAAGATTTGAGTGGAAAGCAACTTGGGGAAGGCTAGAGATCAAGATTCATATGGTAGGATTGGAGTATCTTGACCTCAACACAAGTGTAGGTGGTTCTCTCTCAGAAAATGTAAGATGGAAGTGTAGGCATGTTCTGATGGCTCTCTCCACGAATGAAGAGGGGGTGGAGGGGTATATATAGCCTCCACAAAAAATTTAACCGTTACACACAACTTACTAATCTCGGTGGGACCGAATTGAGAAACTCGGTCGGACCGATTCAGCAAATCTAGTGACCGTTAGGATTTTCGGTGGGACCGACATGCAACTTGGTAGGACCGATATGATTAGGGTTAGGGCATAACGTAATCTCGGTGAGACCGATTACACAAACTTGGTGAGACTGATTTTGGTAATAATCTAACCAGAGAGTTGGTCAGGTAAACTCAGTGGGACCGATTCGCTCATCTTGGTGGGACCGAAACATTATGAAAAGGAAACAGAGAGTTTACATTGTAATCTCGGTAGGAACGATTACACAAACTCAGTGGGACCGATTTTGGTAATGGATACCTACAAAGAGATTACAACCCCATCTCGGTGAGACCGAGATCCCTATCGGTGAGACCGATTTGCCTAGGGTTTGTGGCAGTGGCTATGACATCTGAACTCGGTGGCGCTGGATAGAAAGAATCGGTGGGTCTGAGTTTGACTTTTGGTTTAGGTCATATGTGGATGTGAGAAAGTAGTTGAGGGCTTTGGAGCATATCACTAAGCATTTTGAGCAAGAACCTCATTAAGCAACACCTCATCCCTCCTTGATAGTATTGGCTTTTCCTATAGAGTCAATGTGATCTTGGATCATTGAAATGGAAAATGTAGAGTCTTGAGCTTTGAGCTTGAGCCAATCCTTTTGTCCTTAGCATTTTGGGATCCACTTCCTCTAGAATATGCCACTCCATTGTTGAACTTATCTGAAACGTACTAAGTAAAGGTATTAGTCCAACAAGAGATATGTTGACATAAATTACCAAAATCACCCAAGGAGCACTTGTGCTTTCACTATACTGGCGTTGGGGCCCACAGGTTTGTCAACATAGTTACATTTTTTAGGTGCTTCAACGTATTTACTAAAGGAGATAAATTTACAACGAAACTGGGGAGCTGGCAGGTATCATTTGTCATCAGTGGGCCAGCAAGTATCAGATGGGTTGTGGGCTGCCCCGTCTAGGCTTTCTTTTTTAACATGTGCAGCCCATAACATGCCGGTTTGTATTTTCTTGAAGGCTATCATGTATCGACCGGCCTATGGACCTCCCATCCTAGGTTTTATTTTTCTTGAAACATTCGTAGCCCAGCCTATGTATTTTTTTGAAGAAAACGCAGAGGTTTGTTCTATTTTTCTATATAAGAATAGGAACGCCAGGTCCAACTTATGTTTCCCTTCTAACTATATTATATATATTTATATTATTTTAAATGTTATTATATATTATTGTTATTGTCATCATATATTTAACAGTTACTCACATATATAAGAAAACAATATCCCACGTCTTATTAACTTTAAAAATAATTTTTTAACAATAAAATCCTGGATTTTTTTACATTAAGGCAACAAAAATCCTAGTGATTGTGTACAAAAAGCTTGGTAAGATTAAGGACCAATGTAATAATAAAGCACTTATTATTTAAATATATTTATAACAAAATGCTTAGTCCATGTTTATTTTTTTGATAACATTGATGCGCCTACCCAACATTATAATTAGAATCAGCCCAACAAAATCGTGCATTTCGAGAAAGTGTAAATGGGTTGTAATTTTTTAGAAAAAAATAAATGGGTCGCATGGACGCTACATTATTTGTTCATCCAACCCAGCAAATTCATGTATTTCGAGAAAGTGAAAATGGGTTGTAGTTTTAAAAAAATGGGCCGCATGGACACTACATTATTTGTTCACTCAGCCCAACAAATGGACTATAATTCTCAAAAAAAAGATCAAATGGGTTGTAAATTCTGAAAAATGGGTTGAATATGTTCCACATTTTTGGAGGCTGGAATGTGGGCCGATAGGTCGAAGCCAATGCAAGTCATTGTCAACTTAGTCAACAAATGATTCTGACATTGATAGCTGCTGGATTTACATCCAACGACCGGCATGCATCTTCAATCTCTCGTCTTCTTCCTCTAGCACCACTGGGACCACATGCTCCCGCATCTGCTGCTAGCAGCTTTGCTTAGCATGCTTCACTGTGTGCGCTACCCCACCGCCAGCCAGGCCATCCCTCCACCCCTCCACACCTCTTGTTCCTCTCCATCGACTGTCAACCATGCCGTACCAGAACCAGTTAACCGTCGTACACCTCTCCGTCTGCGACTCCACTCCTGCGTCTTTCCATCTTTGGCTCGTTGTTGTCAGGGGCCTCGCCGTTGTCCACCACCTGGGATGCGCTCGGCGCGGTATGGTCAACGTGGTCAACAAACGAGAGTCATCGGAAGAGGACTGTACGTGGAGAGGCTGATAGTGGGGACGCACCAGGTCCATGGACGCACGCATGCAACTACCTCCTTATTACATGAAAATAAAATTATTCCTCCCCTGAAAGCTAGGACCCACCACATATATCTTTGCACGGAAGGAAGTGCCTCCTTATTCCTGCAACTGACAACAGGGAACCACCAGCTACATCTTCGCACGCAAGGAAGTGTGTCCGTATTACAAAAAAATGATTATTTCCCGTGAGAGCTGGGACCCACCAGCTATATCTTCGCATGCAAGGAAGTGCCTCCTTATCCTCCCTGACAGCTAGGACCCACCCAGTCGAACCGTACGTAGGATTGTCTGTCTAGTCGCGAACATGTACGACATACTGGTCGATCGGTCTGTCTGCAGGCTGCAGCGATGAACCGTTGCCGAGTAAGGAAGGGCACGTGTCGTAGTAGAGGCGCGCACGTACTATGTCGAACAGTCCCATCTATATCATGTACACGTACGTACAACTAGGGTGCAAGAAAGTAAATACCGCCACGTACGTCCATATGAGCGGGGTCTCGAACGCCTACTCGCGCATACATACGGCCAGGACTCGTGTACATGGAGAGGCAGCAGAGAGCGGCGACGACATCCTATTCATCAACAGCCAACCGGCTATGTCAGAACGGAGAAACTGTGTCATATTCATCGGGAGGCAATGGAGTGCATCCTATTCATCGGGAGCCAACTAACTTGGATGGAACAACTGAAACGAGGCCTAGCGTACCGCAGAATGGAGGAAACGGCCATCTGTTCGACCGCCTACGATCGAAACGGGATCCTGTTCACCGGGAGGGGTCTGGCGTACCGCAAAATAGAAGAAACAGACTTCTCTTCGACCTCCTATGGTCGAAGCGGGGTCCTGTTGATCGGGAGGGGTGTGGCATACCGCAAAACAAAGGAAACGGGCTTCTCTTCGACCTCCTACGGTCAAAACGGGGGTCCTATTCATCGGGAGGGGTGTGGCGTACCGCAAAACGGGACTCCATAGGCTATTGTTCATCCACCGTCTACTGCCTCGCTCCAGCCTCCACGGGCTATTGTTCATCCACCGTCGACATCCTCCAGCCTCCACCTACGGCTGTTCATCCACGACCTCTCCTTCATGCCTCCACCAGCTAATATTCATCCACGGGCTCATGTTCATCCACCGTCGATCTCCTCCAGCCTCCACCTACGGCTGTTCATCCACGGCCTCTCCTTCCTGCCTCCACCAGCTACTGTTCATCCACAGGCTCCTGTTCATCCAGCCTCCAGCGGCTACTGTTCAACCAGCCCTCCATGGGCTACTATTCATCCATCCCTCCACCGGCTAATGTTCAACCAACCCTCCATGGGGTCCTATTCATCCACCCCCAACCGGCTCGATCGGGGTCCTGTTCATCCAGCGGCAACGGCCTCTACTACCACGGGTCCTGTTCATCCAAACCCCACCGGGAACTGTTCATCCAACCCCCAACACGCTCACTATTCATCAAGATCGATTGGCTTCAGTTAGCAGCAGTAGCGAAGGAATCGCTCGATCAGGTTTAGTTAACAGCCATGGATCGATCGATCGCTCGGGTTCAGTAACGCGTAACCAGTGCAATCGCTCGGGTTCAGTAGGCGAATGCCTCACTCGGGTTTAGTTAGAGCCCACGCCTCGCACCCACACGTGTACGTGTACGAGAGAAACGCGCAATCCCTCTGTGCATCTCTCGGTCCCGACCACCCACCGTAACTGGGAACTCCCCGATATTTTCCTTGCCCATGCTTCTACCACGGTTATTTCCATCATGGACGGCCCAAAGAATGTCATGCAGCTGCATCTCTGGCCCGCCTAGGACAAAAAGGCCATTTTCTGTCATCGTAAGATTCTTAGGGAATGAACTATGGAAGCGACTTCTGAAACAAGAGTTCATCATTAAACCAAGGAGAGAATGAGGGGTGGCTGATGGTCTCGGCGATAATCCTCAAGATTTCCAAAAGATGGATTTCCACAATTATGTGAACAAGGAGTTAACATTTGTCAGATCAAATGATATAATGAGATATGCTCGAGGAAAACATACACAGTTAAACATTGGTTGAAAGGTGCACCCGAAATATGGGCTTAGGTAGCATGACCGATGCTATGATGGTGATTCGATATCCAATGGTCTAAGAATGAAATGTCGACCATTAACTTCAAAGCAATAGGGTTTCTAAAAGGAAGGAATCCAAACAACACAGTTCAAGTGTTGGAATCAACACGGGGACCAAGGAAGAATGGTGATGGTGAGAAGCATCATCATACCAAGAATTCCTAAGAGGTGGAGCAATCCCCCAACATTCTCAACATAAAAGATAGTAATACTTCAAGGAAGAACACAACACTAGCTGGAGAGCAAGTTGTATTCATAATGTGGACAAGTTCGCGATGAAAGGAAGTCAAGGGTGTTGTCGATGATAATAAAAATCATTGAGGGCAAGGAGGGTATTTCTCATCATGAACACAGTTGACATCTCGGAAGAAGTCAAAGTGTTGACGATGACCCAACACATTTGCCGGGAGGTTTCAAGAATATGCAATCAAACAACAACGGCAACAAGCAATGAAATGATGAAGTGGCAAGTTATAGGATCAATATATAAGATGCAAACTCAGAATCAAAGTTGCCTTTCAAGACAAGCAACATGATGTTGAAAGCTCGACATAAGTCGTGCTCACACACTGAAGAATTCGTGCACCAAAGAAGGACGATGTAGCACAGTCAAAGATAGCAAGACCAGGATGCAGCCGATAGTCTAGGAATGACCAGATTGGGTTCAGAATTTCCCAGTAAAAATACTAGGGGTATTTGATTTGTAGTGCGGAATAATTTCACTAGTCGGTGTCTTCGGTTGACAACAACCCAGAACCCGTAGAGTGATTACGACAAGGAAAGACATTACTTCAACAAAGTTAGTAAGATGTGGTGTAATGGCAGGACATCTTCGAGATACCAGGGTAATACTCGAAGGTAGAATATGATAGAAGTAGAACCGGGTCATTGACCTATGACAGTAGATACTTCAACTTTGCCAAAAATAGACGAGGCACTGGAATGAATTCCCATCAGATATATTAGATCAAGACAGCATGGTCGGAACCATAACTGTAAGGAATCAATTTGAGAATACCGAAAGAATCATACAGCTGGATAATCATTTTGCAAGAAGCTTTTGAGACGGTCTACGTCATTTTCATGGGCATGAACACAAAGTTCAAGGTCGACTCCCACTTCTTTAATGCATATCATTTCATTCATCTCTCGCTTGATAAAACTGTAGTGTTGGAAATTTTATCTGGTAGAACAACGGAAGAGTATGACTTGTGAAAACTTTCGGGTTCTCATGGATTAGGGGAAGGCATAGGTTCAACCCATCGGGCATTCTTAGTAACATATACCACAAGTTTCAAAAGTAAATACACAAGCTCGAAAGCAGAGCATGATTGGCCAAGTAGAGGATACAATTTACCAAAGGCATTATGTATCAGGGGAAGGACTCACAAGGTGATTGAATATTAAGGACACTGTCGGATAACAATCCAAGAATGGATCAGGTGATCCACAATGGAGTTGATGTGAGTATCGATACTCACTCGGAGGAAGAAAGAATGCAGAGGCATCAGATTCCAGAATCATCTGATTAGTCTGATGCTTAAATAGAAAGAAATTATGGTTTCTAAAATGAAGGACAAGAGGCAGACAATCTGATCAAGGATGGATAAGTTGAAAACACTTAGTTGGGAAATCAATAAAGGTTTGAATTGCCGAGAGCCAACTCATGTCCGGAATGATGCCTGAGCCGGAAAGATAATTTTAAAAAGGATAACCTAGTGACCACGTGCGAACGCACACATTGAATCAATAGGAGCAAAATGACTCAGACAAGGGATGTTAACGAGGACTACTAGTCATATGGAATTCACCATAATGCAAGCAGGCGAGAGTTTCAAGAGTATTAGGCTGCAGAGGATTTTCAAAAGATCGAAAAGTATTCCGAAGAATTTTGTGAGACACATGGATCAACTAAAGATGATCGGATACTCGGTAAGTGCGAGAAATTATCCATAGGGTGTATTCATGTGGTAAGAATTGCAAGGCAGTAAGCTCAAAGGATTCTCGGAGCAACGGAGAGCAGTTCGGGGCATCTTGTAATAACAAGATTAATGGGATTGAATGTAAGAATGGAAGGTGTATACAGTTATCCATAAGGTTATATCAGTGGTAGGGAGTTTGTAAGGGCGGTGTGCACAAGTGTCTCGGGAGAACATCGTAGAGTACCTTCGAAATCTTCTGGTGCACTAAGCAATCATCTTAATCGAGGGCTCTCCGGGAGGAAGTAATTACGAGAACCTAGAGTCGGTGTTAGTAAAATCATTTAACCCAAATAGAGGACAGATCAGAGTCCTAGAGTAAAGGTCGAGGAGTAAAAGATCCTAATACCACCCAATGGCGCCGTGGGCCCGTAAGGCACACAACCATGTTAGTAAAAGTTTTGTAGTGACTAGACTCGACTTCGGCCAAGGAGTGCGGAAGGGGGATTCCTACAGGCAGTCGGCTCTGATACCAACTTGTGACGCCCCCGATTCAATCATACACTAATCATGCACGCAAACGTGTACGATCATGATCAGGGACTCACGGGAAGATTGAAGAAAATATTCCCTAGAGGCAATAATAAAGTTATTGTTTATTTCCTTATTTCATGATAAATGTTTATTATTCATGCTAGAATTGTATTAACCGGAAACATAATACATGTGTGAATACATAGACAAACATAATGTCACTAGTATGCCTCTACTTGACTAGCTCGTGAATCAAAGATGGTTAAGTTTCCTATCCATGGACAAACGAGCTGTCATTTGATTAACGAGATCACATCATTAGGAGAATGATTTGATTGACTTGACCCATTCCGTTAGCTTAGCACTTGACCGTTTAGTATGTTGCTATTGCTTTCTTCATGACTTATACATGTTCCTGTGACTATGAGATTATGCAACTCCCGTTTACTGGAGGAACGCTTTGTGTGCTACCAAACGTCACAATGTAACTGGGTGATTATAAAGGATCTCTACAGGTGTCTCCAAAGGTACATGTTGGGTTGGCGTATTTTGAGATTAGGATTTGTCACTCCAATTGTCAGAGAGGTATCTCTGGGCCCACTCGGTAATGCACATCACTATAAGCCTTGCAAGCATTGCAACTAATGAGTTAGTTGTGGGATGATGTGTTACATAACGAGTAAAGAGACTTGCCGGTAACGAGATTGAACTAGGTATTGAGATACCGACGATCGAATCTTGGGTAACTAACATACCGATGACAAAGGGAACAACGTATGTTGGTATGCGGTTTGACCGATAAAGATCTTTGTAGAATATGTGGGAGCCAATATGAGCATCCAGGTTCCGCTATTGGTTATTGACCGGAAACGTGTTTCGATCATGTCTACATAGTTCTCGAACCCGTAGGGTCCGCATGCTTATGGTTTCGATGACAGTTATATTATGAGTTTATGAGTTTTGATGTACCGAAGGAGTTCGGAGTCCCGGATGAGATCGGGGACATGACGAGGAGTCTCGAAATGGTCGAGACAAAAGATCGATATATTGGATGACTATATTCGGACTTCAGAAAGGTTCCGAGTGATTCGGGTATTTTTCGGAGTACCGGGGAGTTACGGGAATACGGGGGAAGAAGTATATGGGCCTTATTTGGCTTTAGGGGAGAGAGAGAGGTAGGCCGCGTGCCCCCCCCCCCCGAATGACTAGTCCGAATTGGACTAAGGGGAGGGGCGGCGCCCCCTCCTTCCTTCTCTTCCCTCTCCCCCTTCCTTGTCTCCTACTCCTACTACTTTGAAGGGGAGGAAACCTACTCCCGATGGGAGTAGGACTCCTCCAGGGCGCGCCATAGGGGTCGGCCCTCTCCCCCTCCTCTCCTCCTTTATATACGAAGGGGGGGCACCCCATAGACACAACAATTGATCATTGATCTCTTAGCCGTGTGCGGTGCCCCCCTCCACCATAGTCCTCCTCAATAATATTGTAGCAGTGCTTAGGCGAAGCCCTGCGACGGTAGAACATCAAGATCTTCACCATGCCGTTGTGCTGACGGAACTCTCCCTCGACACTCGGCTGGATCGGAGTTCGAGGGACGTCATCGAGCTGAACGTGTGCAAGAACTCGATGGTGCCGTAGTTTCGGTGTTTGATCGGTCGGGCCGTGAAGACGTACAACTACATCAACCGGGTTGTTATAACGCTTCCGCTTTCGGTCTACGAGGGTACGTGGACACAATCTCCCCTCTCGTTGCTATGCATCACCATGATCTTGCGTGTGCGTAGGAAAATTTTTGAAATTACTACGTTCCCCAACAGTGGCATCCGAGTCAGGTTTTATGCATAGATGTTATATGCACGAGTAGGACACAAGTGAGTTGTGGGCGATAGAAGTCATACTGCTTACCAACATGTCATACTTTGGTTCGGCGGTATTGTTGGATGAAGCGGCCTGGACCGACATTACGCGTACGCTTACGCGAGACTGGTTCTACCAACGTGCTTTGCACATAGGCGACTGGCGGGTGTCAGTTTCTCCAACTTTAGTTGAACCAAGTGTGGCTACACCCGGTCCTTGAGAAGGTTAAAACAGCACCAACTTGACAAACTATCGTTGTGGTTTTGATGCATAGGTAAGAACGGTTCTTTCTCAGCCCGTAGCAGCCACGTAAAACTTGCAACAACAAAGTAGAGGGCGTCTAAGTTGTTTTTGCAGGGCATGTTGTGATGTGATATGGTCAAGACGTGATGAGATATAAATTGTTGTATGGGATGATCATGTTTTGCTGAAGTTATCGGCAACTGGCAGTAGCCTTATGGTTCTCTCTTTATTGCATAAGATGCAAGCGCCAAATAATTGCTTTACTTTATCACTATGCAATAGCAATAGTTGCAAGAGCAATAGTTGGCGAGACGACCATGTAACGACAAATTGATATAGATCAAGATGATGGAGATCATGATGTCGTGCCGGTGACAATAGAGATCATGACAGTACTTTGGAGATGGAGATCAAAGGTGCAAGATGATCATGGCCATATCATGTCACATATTTTTTATTGCATGTGATGTTTATCTTTTATACATCTTATTTTGCTTAGTTCGGCGGTAGCATTATAAGATGATCTCTCACTAAATTTCAAGGTATAAGTGTTCTCCCTGAGTATGCACCGTTGCGAAAGTTCTTCGTGCTGAGACACCACGTGATGATCGGGTGTGATAGGCTCTATGTTCAAATACAACGGGTGCAAAACAGTTGCACACGCGGAATACTCAGGTTAAACTTGACGAGCCTAGCATATACAGATATGGCCTCGGAACACGGAGACCGGAAGGTCGAACGCGAATCATATAGTAGATATGATCAACATAGTGATGTTCACCATTGAAAACTACTCCATCTCACGTGATGATCGGACATGGTTTAGTTGATTTGGATCACATGATCACTTAGATGACTAGAGAGATGTCTGTCTAAGTGGGTGTTCTTAAGTAATAGGATTAACTGAACTTTAATTTATCATGAACTTAGTCCTGGTAGTATTTTGCAAATAATGTTATAGATCAATAGCTCGCGTTGTTGCTTCCCTATGTTTTTTATATGTGTTCCTAGAGAAAAACTATGTTGAAAGATGTTAGTAGCAATGATGCGGACTTGGTCCGTGATCTGAGGTTTATCCTCATTGATGCACAGAAAAATTATGTCCTTGATGCACCGCTAGGTGACAGACCTATTGCAAGAGCAGATGCAGACGTTATGAACGTTTGGCTAACTCAATACGATGACTACTTGATAGTTTTGTGCGCCATGCTTTATGGCTTAGAACCGGGACTACAAAACGTTTTTTTAAACGTCACGGAACATATGAGATGTTCCATGAGATGAAATTGTATTTCAGACTCATGCCCGTGTCAAGAGGTATGAGACCTCTGACAAATACTTTGCCTAGAAGATGGAGGAGAATTGCTCAACTAGTGAGCAAGTGCTTAGATTGTCTGAGTACTACAATCACTTGAATCAAGTGGGAGTTAATCTTCCAGATAAGATAGTGATTGACAGAGTTCTCTAGTCACCATCACTAAGTTACTAGAACTTCGTGATGAACTATAGTATGCAAGGGATGACGAAAATGATTCTCGAGCTCTTCGTGATGCTGAAATCAGCGAAGGTAGAAATCAAGAAAAAGCATCAAGTGTTGATGATTAAATAAGATCACTAGTTTCAAGAAAAGGGCAAAGGGAAAGAAAGGGAACTTCAAGTAGATTGACAAGCAAGTTGTCACTCCCATGAAGGAGCCCAAAGCTGGACCAAAGCCTGAAACTGAGTGCTTCTACTGCAAAAGAAATGGTCACTAGAAGCGGAAATACCCTGAATATTTGGTGGATAAGAAGGATAGCAAAGTGAACAAGGGTATATTGATATACATGTTATTGATGTGTACCTTACTAGTGTTTATAGTAGCCCCTGAGTATTTGATACTTGTTCGGTTGCTAATATTAGTAACTCGAAACAGGAGTTACAGAATAAACAAAGCTAGTTGAGGGTGTAGTGATGATGTGTCTTGGAAGTGGTTCCAAGATTGATATGATCATCATCGCACACTCCCTATACTTTAGGGATTGGTGTTGAAACCTAAATAAATGTTATTTGGCATTTGCGTTGAGCATTAATATGATTTGATCATGTTTATTGCAATACAGTTATTCATTTAAAATCAGAGAATAATTGTTGTTCTGTTTATATGAATAAAACCTTTGATGGTAATACACCCAATGAAAATAGTTTGTTGGATCTCGATCGTGGCAATACACATATTCATAATATTGATGTCAAAAGATGCAAAGTTGATAATGATAGTGCAACTTATTTGTGGCACTGCCGTTTGGGTCATATCGATGTAAAGCGCATGAAGAAACTCCATTAAGATGGACTTTTGGAATCACTTGATTATGAATCATTTGATGCTTGTGAACCGTGCCTTATGGGCAAGATGACTAAAACTCCGTTCTCCGGAACAATGGAACGAGCTATTGACTTG
Organism: Triticum aestivum; assembly: GCF_018294505.1. Lineage (NCBI taxonomy): Eukaryota > Viridiplantae > Streptophyta > Magnoliopsida > Poales > Poaceae > Triticum > Triticum aestivum. Next base: position 617,810,038 of record NC_057810.1, on the reverse strand, counting down.
TTGGAAATAATACATACCGATGTATGCGGTCCAATGAGTGTTGATGCTCGTGGCAGGTATCGTTATTTTCTGACCTTCACAGATGATTTGAGCAGATATGAGTATATCTTCTTAATGAAACACAAGTCTGAAACATTTGAAAAGTTCAAAGAATTTCAGAGTAAAGTGGAGAGTCATTGTAACAAGAAAATAAAGTTTCTGCGATTTGATTGCGGAGACAAATATTTGAGTTACGAGTTTGGTCTTCAATTAAAACAATGTGGAATAGTTTCACAAACTCATGCCACCTGGAACACCACAACTAAATGGTGTGTCCGAACGTCATGACCGTACTTTCTTGGATATGGTGCAATCTATGATGTCTCTTACCGATTTACCACTATCGTTTTGGGGTTATGCATTAGAGACAACTGCATTCACTTTAAACAGGGCACCATCGAAATCCGTTGAGATGACGCCTTATGAATTGTGGTTTGCCAAGAAACCAAAGTTATCATAAAAGTTTGGGGCTACGATGCTTATGTGAAAAAATTTCAACCTGATAAGCTCGAACCCAAATCAGAGAAGTGCGTCTTCATAGAATACCCAAAGGTAATTATTGGGTACACCTTCTATCACAGATCCGAAGGCAAGTTATTCGTTGCTAATATGGATCCTTTCTAGAGAAGGAGTTTCTCTCGAAAGAAGTGAGTGGGAGGAAAGTAGAGCTTGATAAGGTAATTGTACCTTCTCCCGAATTGGAAAGTAGTTACAGAAATTAGTTCCAGTGATTCCTACACCAATTAGTAAGGAAGCTACTGATGATGATCATGAAACTTCAGATCAAGTTACTACAAAAATTTGTAGATCTTCCAGATTAAGATCCGCACCAAAGTGATACAGTAATCTTGTTCTGGAAGTCATGTTACTAGACCATGATGAACCTATGAACTATGAGGAAGCGATGATGAGCCCAGATTCCGCGAAATGGCTTGAGGCCATGAAATCTGAGATGGGATCCATGTATGAGAACAAAGTGTGGACTTTGGTTGACTTGCTCGATGATCAGCAAGCCAAGTTAAATAAATGGATCTTCAAGAGGAAGACGGACACTGATAGTAGTGTTACTATCTACAAAGCTCGACTTGTTGCAAAAGGTTTTCGACAAGTTCAAAGTGTTGAATACGATGAGATTTTCCCACTCGTATGATGCTTAAGTCTGTCCGAATCATGTTAGCAATTGCCACGTTTTATGAAATCTCGCAAATGGATGTCAAAACTGCATTCCTTAAATGGATATTTCTTAAAGAAGTGTTGTATACGATACAACCAGAAGGTTTTGTCAATCCTAAAGGTGCTAACAAAGTGTGCAAGCTCCAGCAATCCATCAATGGACTGGTGCAAGCATCTCGGAGTTGGAATATACGCTTTGATGAATTGATCAAAGCATATCGTTTTATACAGACTTTTGGAAAGGCCTGTATTTACAAGAAAGTGAGTGGGAGATCTGTAGCATTCCTAATACTATATGTAGATGACATATTGTTGATTGGAAATGATATAGAAATTCTGGATAGCATAAAAGGATACTTGAATAAGAGTTTTTCAAAGCAAGACCTCGGTGAAGCTACTTACACATTGAGCATCAAGATCTATATAGATAGATCAAGACGCTTGATAAGATTTTTCAATGAGTACATACCTTGATAAGATTTCGAAGTAGTTCAAAATGGAACAGTCAAACAAGGAGTTCTTGCCTGTGTTGCAAGGTGTGAAGTTGAGTAAGACTCAAAACCCGACCATGGCAGAAAATAGAAAGAGAATGAAAAGTCATTCCCTATGCCTCAGTCATAGGTTCTATAGAGTATGCTATGTTGTGTACCGGACCTATTGTATACCTTGCTCTGTCTTTGGCAAAGGAGTGCAATTTTGATCTAAGAGTAGATCACTGGACAGCGGTTAAGAATATCCTTAGTGAGGACTAAGCAGATGTTTCTCGATTATGGAGGTGATAAAAGAGTTCGTCGTAAAATTTACATCGGTGCAAACTTTTACACTGATCCAGATGACTCTAAGTCTCAATCTGGATACATATTAAAAGTGGGAGCAATTAGCTAGAGTAGCTCCGTGCAGAGCATTGAAGACATAGAATTTTGCAAAATACATATGGCTCTGTATGTGACAGACCCGTTGACTAAACTTCTCTCACAAGCAAAACATGATCATACCTTAGTACTCTTTGGGTGTTAATCACATAGCGACGTGAACTAGATTATTGACTCTAGTAAACCCTTCGGGTGTTGGTCACATGACAATGTCGGCTATGGGTGGTAATCACATACGGATGTGAATATTTGTGTTAAATCACATGGTGATGTGAACTAGATTATTGACTCTAGTGCAAGTGGGAGACTGAAGGAAATATGCCCTAGAGGCAATAATAAAGTTATTATTTATTTTCTTATTTCATGATAAATGTTTATTATTCATGCTAGAATTGTATTAACCGGAAACATAATACATGTGTGAATACATAGACAAACATAATGTCACTAATATGCCTTTACTTGACTAGCTCATGAATCAAAGATGGTTAAGTTTCCTAGCCATGGACAAAAGAGTTGTCATTTTATTAACAGGATCACATCATTAGGAGAATGATGTGATTGACTTGACCCATTTCGTTAGCTTAGCACTTGATCTTTTAGTATGTTGCTATTGCTTTCTTCATGACTTATACATGTTCCTGTGACTATGAGATTATGCAACTCCCGTTTACCGGAGGAACACTTTGTGTGCTACCAAATATCACAACATAACTGGGTGATTATAAAGGAGCTCTACAGGTGTCTCCGAAGGTACATGTTGGGTTGGCGTATTTCGAGATTAGGATTTGTCACTCCAATTGTCGGAGAGGTATCTCTGGGCCCACTCGGTAATGCACATCACTATAAGCCTTGCAAGCATTGCAACTAATGAGTTAGTTGCAGGATGATGTATTACGTAATGAGTAAAGAGACTTGCCGGTAACGAGATTGAACTAGGTATTGAGATACCGACGATCGAATCTCGGGCAAGTAACACACCGATGACAAAGGGAACAACGTATGTTGTTATGCGGTTTGACCGATAAAGATCTTCGTAGAATATGTGGGAGCCAATATGAGCATCCAGGTTCTGCTATTGGTTTCTGACCGGAAACGTGTTTCGGTCATGTCTACATAGTTCTTGAACCCGTAGGGTCCGCACGCTTAAGGTTTCGATGACAGTTATATTATGAGTTTATGATTTTTGATGTACCGAAGGAGTTCGGAGTCCCGGATGAGATCGGGGACATGACGAGGAGTCTCAAAATGGTCGAGACGTAAAGATCGATATATTGGACGACTATATTCGGATTTCGGAAAGGTTCCGAGTGATTCGGGTATTTTTTGGAGTACCGGGGAGTTACGGGAATACGGGGGAAGAAGTATATGGGCCTTATTGGGCTTTAGGGGAGAGAGAGAGAGAGAGAGAGGCAGGCCGCGTGCCCCCCAATGACTAGTCTAAATTGGACTAAGGGGAGGGGCGGCGCCCCCTCCTTCCTTCTCTTCCCTCCCCCTTCCTTGTCTCCTACTCCTACTACTTGGAAGGGGAGGAATCCTACTCCCGATGGGAGTAGGACTCCTCCAGGGCGCGCCATAGGGGCCGGCCCTCTCCCCCTCCTCTCCTCCTTTATATACGGAGGAGGGGGTACCCCATAGACACAACAATTGATCATTGATCTCTTAGCCGTGTGCGGTGCCCCCCTCCACCATAGTCCTCCTCGATAATATTGTAGCGGTGCTTAGGCGAAGGCCTGTGACGGTAGAACATCAAGATCATCACCATGCCATCGTGCTGACAGAACTCTCCCTCGACACTCGGCTGGATCGGAGTTCGAGGGACGTCATCGAGCTAAACGTGTGCAAGAACTCGGAGGTACCGTAGTTTCGGTGCTTGATTGGTCGGGCAGTGAAGACGTACGACTACATCAACCGCGTTGTTATAACGCTTCCGCTTTCGGTCTACGAGGGTACGTGGACACAATCTCCCCTCTCGTTGCTATGCATCACCATGATCTTGCGTGTGCGTAGGATTTTTTTTGAAATTACTACGTTCCCCAACAAAGATATCACAACACAACTCTAGAAGTAAAATAAGTCATACAAGCATCATATTACAAGCCAGGGGCCTCGAGGGCTTGAATACAAGTGCTCGAACAGAACAAGTCGGCGGAAGCAACAACATCTGAGTACAGACATAAGTTAAACAAGTTGACATAATATGGCTACCACAAACTGGGATACAGATCGAGAGAGGCGCATGCCTCCTGCCTGGGATCCTCCTAAACTACTCCTGGTCGTCGCCAGCGGCTTGCACGTAGTAGTAGGCACCTCTAGTATAGTAGGAGTTGTCGTCGACGGTGGCGCCTGGCTCCTGGACTCCAGCATCTGGTTGTGACAACCAGGAAGAAAGGAAAGGGGAAAAAAGAGGGAACAAGGCAACCGTGAGTACTCATCCAAAGTACCCGCAAGCAAGGATCTACACTACATATCATGGGTATATGTGTAAAGAGGCAATATCGGTGGACTGAACTGCAGAATGCCAGAATAAGAGGGGGATAGCTAGTCCTATCGAAGACTACGCTTCTGGCAGCCTCCATCTTGCAGCAGTAGAAGAGAGTAGATTGAAGTCCTCCAAGTAGCATCGCATAGCATAATCCTACCCGGCGATCCTCCCCTCGTCGCCTTGTGGGAAAGCGATCACCGGGATGTCTCTAGAACTTGTCTGGGTGTGTTTTATTAAGTATCCAGTTCTAGTTGTCATAAGGTCAAGGTACAACTCTGGGTCGTCCTTTTACCGATGGACACGACTATTCGAATAGATAAACTTCCCTATAGGGGTGCACCACATTTCCCAACACGCTCGATCCCTCTGGCCGGACACACTTTCCTGGGTCATGCCCGGCCTTGGAAGATCAACACATCGCCCCACCTAGGCACAACAGAGAGGTCAGCACGCCGGTCTAAATCCTAAGCATGCAGGGGTCTGGGCCCATCGCCCATTGCACACCTGCATGTTGCGTGGGCGGCCGAAAGCAGATGTAGCCTCCCTAATACAAGAGCAGGCGTTCCAGTCCAATCCGGCGCGCGCCGCTCAGTCGCTGACGTCAAGAAGGCTTCGGCTGATACCACGACGTCGAGTGCCCATAACTGTTCCCGCGTAGTTGGTTAGTGCGTATAGGCCAGTGGCTAGACTCAGATCAAATACCAAGATCTCGTTAAGTGTGTTATTATGAAGTAACCGTGGACACCGACCAGGGCCAGGCCCACCTCTCTCCTAGGTGGTCTCAACCTGCCCTGTCGCTCCGCCACAAAGTAACAGTCGGGGGCCATCGGGAACCCAGGCCCACCTCTACCGGGATGGATCCACCTGTCCTTCCAGCCCCCACATCAGAATCACTTGCGGGTACTCAACGAGCCGACCCGACTATAGTCACCACCTGAATAGTATGTATGTATGTATAGTATATACCCGTGATCACCTCCCGGGTGATCACAGCCCGATAGTATAGCATGGCAGACTGACAAGAATGTAGGGCCACTAATGGTAAACTAGCATCCTATACTAAGCATTTAGGATTGCAGGTAAGGTATCAACAGATGTAGCAACAATGACAGGCTATGCAATAGAATAGGATTAACCGAAACAGTAACATGCTATACTACTCTAATGCAAGCGATAGAGGGAGGAATAGGTGATATCTGGTGATCAAGGGGGCGCTTGCCTGGTTGCTCTGTCAAGGAGGGGTCGTCAACTCCATAGTCGAACTGGGCAGCAGCAGCGTCGGTCTCGTAGTCTACCGGAGAGAAGAGGGGGAAGAAACAATAAATACAATGCAAACATAAGCATGACAATGCATGACATGACAATGAGCGGTGCTAGGTGTGCCCTAATGCGGTAGTAGGTGATACCGGCGAAAGGGGGAAACATCCGGGAAAGTATCCCTGAAGTTTTGCATTTTCGGACAGTTGATCCGGAGGGGAAAAGTTGTGTGTTCACTATGCTAGGGATGTGTGGCGGACGAACGGGCTGCATATCCGGATTCGTCTCGTCGTTCTGAGCAACTTTCATGTAGAAAACATTTTCATCTGAGCTATGGTTTATTTTCTATGATTTTCTAAACTTTAAATTATTCTTTGGAATTATTTAAATTAACAGGAATTTCCAGAAAAGGAAATTTGACGTGTGCATGAGGTCGTCATTGCGTCAACAGTCAACAACGCAGTTGATTGTGCCAAGCTGGCAGGTGTGGCCCACCTGTCAGCCACAGTGGGTTTAACAGAGTTTAATTTAAACTAACAGAGCTAATATAGAGAGTGGGCCCCATTAGTAAGTGACTATTTAGTTAATTAAATTAATTAATGAAATTATTAGCATTTTATTTATTTACAAAAATGTTTTAAACGACGCGGGCCCGCATGTCAGTGGCAGTAGCTGCCATGTCAATGTAGTTGACTTCGGTCAACGTGGCCAGTTGGGGCCCCTTGGCCCACATGCAGTGACCCAGGGGTGGGCCTTGCGTCGGCCTGGTCAGTGCTGGCGCCGGAGTTGCCCCGGCGAGCTCTCACGCGGCGGCGAGGCGCGGGTGAGCTTCGAGTTTCGCCCACAGGGCATCTCCGGGGCTGTGACTGGTATTGCTTGAATGGGGACTCGACGGCGGTTCGAAAGGTGGTGGTGGCAATGCCGGAGGTGGCCGGAAACATCGCCGGCGATGAGGTTTGGTGGCGGTGCATTACGGGTGAGCAGCGAACGATGGCAGTAGGGTGCAATGCACGAACTAAAAGGGCGTGGGAGGTTCTACGCGATGCGGGGAACACGGTGCGGACAGGCTCGTGACCACTTGGTCACCAGAGCCACGCCGGCGACGAGCTCAGGCAAAGCCGCGATCGGGCACAGCGTGGAGGAGGAACTACGGCGGCGGAAATGCTCGGGAAAGAGAGGGGAAAGAAGTGCATGCTCACGGTGCTCCTGCAGGTGTGCTCAAGTGGGCTCGGGGAGGGCTCGGTGCGGCGGATTCGGCGGTGAAGCTCGTTGGAGCAGAGGAGGAAGACGGTGGCGTCGTGGGTGTTGCGGTGGCTCCGAACTCCAATGAGGTGCACCAGGCGAAGCAGCGGACGACGGCGGCCCTTGGAGACACAACGGGGCGGCGAGGTGGGCACGGTGGCCGTGGCTAGGCCGGAGCCATTGCGGCGGTGGCGTTCGGCTGCGGTGGGGAAGAAAGGAGCGGCGTGGGTGGATCTGAGGGGAGAGGGAGAGGCCGAGAGGGAGAGCTGGGTGAGTGGGAGAGGGAACCGAGGAGGCGCGGCGCTGGCGATCTTATCCCCTCGGCGGGGACAGCGAGGAGGTGTGACGGGGACGCGCCCCTGTTCCTCATGTTCATGGTGCAGTCGGGGGAACAGGGCGCGGGGAAGGAGGCGACCAGGGGAACGGGGGGAGTGGGCCAACCCGGCTGGGCCGGTTTGGCTGTTGGCTAGCTGGGCCAGTTGGCCCAGGGGGGTTTGGGGGGTTTCTTTGCTCTTTTTTTTCTTTTGTCTTCTGCTTTTGTATTTTCTTTTCTTTTATTTCTTTTCTTTTTCTGTTTTATTTAATTTAGGGCATTTAAGTATTTTATAAAATTGTGTCTTCTATACCATAATTACCTATGCCATATTTGGCACTGTTCGAACATTTTTGTTTCAACTTTTGAAAACTTTGGGTGTTTGTCACTAATTCATTTTTGAATTTGAAATGTTTGGAACTAACACGTGATTAGCAACAGGGCGGAGGTGACGTGGCATCATTAGCATAGGTTCACTGTAGCATAATTATCCGGGCGTTACACACACTAATAGAGCGAAAGAATATACCGCTCCACCAAAGGCAAAAGGACCCATGCCGAAGCAAACTAGAGGCAAGGGTAAGGCAAATGAAGGACCAAAGTGCTATAAATGTGGTAAAGAGGGACACATATCCAACGGTTGCCCACTAAGAAAGTTTGTTAACACAATTATGCATGATGGTGAAGACGATGAGGAAGAATACGAATCTGAAGATGTAGAGGGACAAGAGGTTTGTCAAGAAGGTGGGGAGGTAGTATGTGTGATTCAGTGTCTCCTATGTTCCACACCACAACCTGATGACACACAACGAAAGAAAATATTTGAGAGCAAATGCACGGTGAATGGCAAGGTATGAAAATTAGTGATTGATAGTTGCAGCTGCGAGGATCTTATCTCCTAGAAGTTGGTGAACCATTTAAAGCTTGAAACCCATGATCATCCAAATCCCCACACTATTGGATGGGTCAAGAAAGGAGTGAATATAAGGATCACCAAACAATGCAGCCTGCCACTTTCTTTGGGCAAGCATTATCGCTCAAATGTGTTGTGTGACATAGTTGATATGGATGTCAGCCATGTTCTTCTTGGGAGACCTTGGCAATTTGATGTGGATACTACACACAAGGGAAAGGAAAATTCTTACTCTTTCATTGGAACAAGAGAAAGATCATTATTCTACCAAACAAAACTGAAGGTAATACCTCTAAGGAGGAGGTGAAAACTATGTTAACTATCTCACATACCTCTCATGAGTTTATGGAAGACTTGAAGGAGGCAAATTTGTGTGTTGCACTTGTTGTAAAAGGAGAAGAGCACCTGACTACTGAAATTCCAGCAAAGGTACGTGGTTTATTGGCAGAATTTCAGAACATACTTGGAGAACCACAAGACCTGCCACTGATGAGAGGAATTCAACATTGATTTAATTCTGGGAGCAAGTCATCCTAATCTTAGTGGAGCATGATATATTGAAGGAGAAAGTGGAGGAATTATTGCAGAAGGGGCACATTCGAGAAAGTATTAGCCCATGTGATGTACCAGCCCTACTCGCGCCAAAGAAAGATGGATCTTGGCGCATGTGTACGGATAGTAGAGCCATTAAGAAGATCACTATAAGGTATAGATTCCCTATTCCCCGTCTGGATGATATGTTGGATCATCTTAGTGGAGCAAGAGTGTTCACAAAACTATATATAAGAAGTGGATATCATCAAATCTGTATCAGACCCGGGGATGAATGTAAAGCAACCTTCGAGACAAAGGAAGGGTTGTTTGAATGGCTAGTCATGCCATCTGGACTCTCAAATGCACCAAGTACCTTTATGCACTTGATTAATCAAGTCCTTCGACCCTTATTATCCCACTTTGTTGTGGTCTATTTCAATGACATCTTGATCTATAACAAGGATGAGGATGAACACTTTGACCATATTCAAAGGTGCTAGAAGTATTAAGGAAAAATGAGCTCTAAGTCAACTTAAAGAAATGTGTTTTCCTGCAGACACAACTTCTTTTCCTAGAATCCACCACAACATGTGACAGTATTCGTGTTGATTAAGCAATCCAAGAATGGCCAACTCCGAAGACCATTTCTGAGGTAATAAGTTTTCATGGCCTTGCAACTTTCTATAGGCGATTTGTGAAGAGTTTCAGCGCTATCATGGCACCAATTACCGAGTGCCTGAAGAAAGGTAAAGTTCGAATGGACAGAAGTGGCTGAAGCTAGTTTCAATGAGATCAAGCAAAAACTCTCACAAGCTCCTATTTTGGTGCTACCGGATTTCAACAAGACATTTGACTTGGAGTGTGATGCAAGTGGAGTAGGCATTGGGGCTGTTCTATCTCAAGAAAGGAATCCACTTGCTTTCTTCAATGAGAAATTAAGCGAAACAAGGAAGAAATGGAGTAGTTATCAACAACAATTGTATGTCGTTTTCAGAGCTTTGAAAACTCGGGAAGTCTACTTGTTGCCTAAAGAGTTCATTGTTTATTGTGACCATCAATCCTTGAAGCATTTTAGAAATCAAAAGTATGTTGACCACATGCTAGCAAGATGGGAAACATATCTGGAGAGGTTTAACTATCTCATCATGCATAAATCAGGAACAACTAACTGACTGGACGATGCTTTGAGTCATCGTGCATGCCTCTTGACTTCTTTTGATCCTGAACTTTTGGGCATGGATCAAATAAAGGAGTTGTAAGAGTATGATGAAAACTTTGGCCATGTTTGGGTAAAGCACATCAGGGGCCAGCCATTAGGTGAATATTATTTGGTGCAGGATGGCTATCTCTTCAAAAATGATAGTTTGTGCATCTCAAGGAGTTTTCGGCATGACAAATTAATTATAGAATTCTAGTTAAGTGATCTTAGTGGCCATGTTGGACGGGACAAGACTATTGCTAACCTGGAAGCTCGCTACTTTTGGCCACAACTAAAGAGAGATGATGGAAAGTTTATTAGTGATGCCCTATATGTCAAACTTGAAAAGGCCAAGCCCAGAACATAGGGTTGTACATGGCTTTGCCTGTTCGTATCGCTCCATGGGAGGACATCTCTATGGACTTCATCTTAAGCTTGCCAAGAACAAGATGAGGGAGTGATGTCGTGTTTGTGTCCATGGATAGATTCTCCAAGATGGCTCATGTCATCCCATGCCGCAAGACAACGGATGCTCATCATGTGGCAAACCTATTCTTTTGAGAAGTGGTAAGACTTCATGGAGTTCCAAGGTCCATCGTCTCAACCCGTGATAGAAAATTTCTTGCTGCATTTTGGCTCACCTTGTGGAAGCAATTCAACACTAAATTGAAATTTTCTAGCACTGCTCATCCACAAATAGAAGTGGTGAACATGTTTTTGGGTAATCTAATTTGTTGCATTTGTGGAGAAAGAAAGGGACAATGGAATTTGGCTTTATCACTTGTAGATTTCTCCTACAAATAACTCAAGCATAGTCCACAGGAAGGAGTCCTTTTTCCGTTATCTACACTAAAGTTCCAACAAATGTGGTGGACTTGGCGAAGCTACCATCAAGGGGAAAGTCAAAATCAGCATTGTCCTTTGCTGATAATTACACTAAACTATTTGAAGAGACTCGTGGTGTTTTAGAAGCACAAAATCAGAAATGCAAACAACTTGTTGATTGCAAAAGGAGGCCAAAATCATTCCAAGTTGGTGATAAGGTGATGGTCTACCCCCGAAAAGAGAGGTTGCCTTTAGGTGTTAAGGGGAAGCTTAGGCAGCAAAGGTATGGGCTCTTCTCTATCATGAGGAAGATAAATGATAATGCTTATGTGATACATTCTCCAAGCGACATGGGTATATACAACACTTTCAGGGTCTGTTTGGATTGTGACTATCTTTGCCATATATTGCCACATGATTTTTGCCACACTTTGCCTTAGTTGAGTTGATCAAATTCTTAGCCACACTTTGGCTTGCCTAAGGGAATCTTGCCACACTTTTTGTGTCTATGACATGTGGGGCTCACTGCTCATAAAAAATCCTTGCCTTAGGTGTGGCTATGTAACACCCACGATGCGGGTATATCTCCCACGTGTCGAAGCACGACTTAGAGGCATAACCGCATGGTGGTTTTGTCGCAAGAAGGGTCACACAATCCCATGTAATGAATAAGAATGGGATAAAGAGTTGGCTTACAATCGCCACTTCACACAATGAACATATAATTCATATATCATTTAGAGCACACACATAGTACGACTACGGACGAAGCCAAAAGAAAAGAAGATAACCCAACTGCTAGATCCCCGATCATCCCAACTGGGCTCCCCTACTAATCAACATGAAACGATACATAGCAATGACCAAGGTCTTCGTTGAGCTCCCATCTGAGCTCAGTTGCATCACCTGCACTGGTATCATCGGCACCTGCAACTGTTGTGATAGTATCTGGTGAGTCACGAGGACTCAGCAATCTCAAAACCCGCGAGATCAAGACTATTTAAGCTTATGGGTAGGAAGTGGTAATGAGGTGGAGTTGCAGCAAGCACTAAGCAAATATGGTGGCTAACATACGCAAATAAGAGCGAGAAGAGAAGCAACGGAACGGTCGAGAAGCTAGAAGTGATCAAGAAGTGATCCTGAAACTACTTACGTCAAAATAACCCAAAACCGTGTTCACTTCCCGGACTCCGTCGAAAAGAGACCATCACGGCTACACACGCGGTTGATGCGTTTTAATTAAGTCAAGTGTCAAGTACTCTACAACCGGATATTAACAAATTCCCATCTGCCACATAACCGCGGGCACGGCTCTCGAAAGTTTATACCCTGCAGGGGTGTCCCAACTTAGCCCATCGCAAGCTCTCACGGTCAACGAAGGATATTCCTTCTCCTAGGAAGACCCGATCAGACTCGGAATCCCAGTTTACAAGACATTTCGACAATGGTAAAACAAGACCAGCAAAGCCGCCCGATGTGCCGACAAATCCCGATAGGAGTCGCACGTATCTCGTTCTCAGGGCAACACCTGATGAGACTAGCTACGAGTAAAACCAGCCCTCAAGTTTCCCCGAGGTGGCCCCGCAGGCAGCTCGGTTCGAACTAACACTCGAAGGAGCACTGGCCCGGGGGGTTAAAATAAAGATGACCCTTGAGTCTGTAGAACCCAAGGGAAAAAGGCTTAGGTGGCAACTGTTAAAACCAAGGTTGGGCCTTGCTGGAGGAGTTTTATTCAAAGCGAACTATCAAGGGGGCCCCATAAATCACCCGACCGTGTAAGGAACGCAAAATCAAGGAATATAACACCGGTATGACGGAAACTAGGGCGGCAAGAGTGGAACAAAACACCAGGCATAAGGCCGAGTCTTCCACCCTTTACCAAATATATATATATGCATTAATTAAATAAGAGATATTGTGATATCCCAACATAATCCAGTCCATCATGGAGCAATCTTCAACTTCAGCTGCAACTAACAACGCTATAAGAAGGGCTGAGCAAAGCGGTAACATAGCCAAGCAACGGTTTGCTAGGAAGGGCAAAAAGGTTAGAGGCTGACATGGCAATATGGGAGGCATGGTAAACAAGTGATAGGTAGCGCAGCATAGCGATAGAACGAAGCAACTAGCAAGCAAAGATAGAAGTGATATCGAGGGTAATGGTCGTCTTGCCTGAGATCCCGATAGGAAGAAGAACGAGTCCATGAAAAAGACAAACGAACGTAGTCGAACGAATCCTCACAACTCCAGAACAAAACCGAAGCTAACGAGAGAAACAAATTCGGAAAGAAGCAAACAATATGGTAAACACACAAGCATAAACATGTCATGATGCACAAACAAGTATGATGCATGTCCGGTTTAATGAGGCATGGCATGGCAAAGTGCAACAAACTATACTACAAGTTAAGTGGAGCTCAATATGCAACGAGTTGCATATTGACGAAACACCACATCAATTATTTAGTTTCACTCTCGGTTATGTACCCAACAATATTAAATGTTATTAAACATGGCAAGAGGTGAAGCATGAGCAAACCACCTATTTAGGCAAGTTTAAATGAGGCCGGAAACAACAAACAACAATTTCGGTAAATCCCCACACGTTATTTAGCAATTTAACGCAAACACAATTTAAGCATTTAAAAGTTGTTATCATGATGCGGATGACATATGCAAGTTTTATGCAATTTTTATGAAAATGTTGACATGAGCATGTTATGAAGCATTTGGTCACCATGGCGGAACGAAAGGGGTGCCACGGCAACGACAACGGAAATGGTGCCACGGCAACATTCCGATGATCCAACAACTCATCAAGATGTTGGTGCAAATGAAGGTGTGGATGTGTGGAACACGCAAGAGATGGGGAGTGATCCCGGATACCGGGTGTCCCACATGACGGTGGCATGGCAAACGAGGAACATGCAAAGACAATCTGATCACGGTGCAAAACTCGAGCATCTCATACAACACACAAGCATTCATTCACGGGCGGTCCTCTCGGAGTTATACCTTCGAAGCGTGCATTTCGGGGCAGTTCGAGCTCGGAGCAATGTAGATGGAAGTAGCGATACACGGGTCGTAGTGGAAGTAGTCGTTCTCGCGACGATAGTGAAAGTAGTGGTTCACGGGAGTCGTGGGAAGTAGTTGTTCACGGCGACAGTAGAGGTACTCGCGATCTTTGCGACGGTAGTTGTTCACGGGTCGTAGACGTTCGGGTTGAGGTACTTGGTGCATCTCGTTCTTGCCGATCCAAACAAAGTGAGACAGAAGGGGCTCGGGTCAACAGAGATGGTAATCGTACACTAGACAGCAGTAGACGAACTTGGCGGTCCAGGGTACTTGGTGTCGACGTCCAAGGAGGATACGATGGAGAAGATGCTCGTCACGGGTGGAGCTCCAGGAGCCATGGTGCGCAGCAGGCAGGGCGTCCCTGGCCTTGAGATGGGGTCCTAGCGGGCAGAGCAGCGGCAGCTCCAAGGCAGGGCAAAGTTAAGGGCGGAGATCCTCCGGCTGGAAGCTGACGAGGCGGAAGGACAGGGAGAAGCCGGGGATCTGGGCCTAGCCCATGCGAGTGACCCTGGCGGTCAAAGCGCAAGAGCGGGACGAGGCACGTCCCTCTTCTCCCGGGACGAAGCAGAGGAGAAGGTTGGGCATGGCGCCGACAGGACTTGGCACGGTCGACGGCAAGACGAGGCGGAGGTAGGGCGGCGCGCCGGTAGTAGGAGGCGAAGGCGAAGATGGTCCGGTGATGGGGCTCCAGCGAACTCCGACCAAAACGGAGGGGACGAGCGGCGCGGGGCTCCTGCTGGGCGCGGAGGACGACGGATGCGGGCGCAGGTGCTCGAGGAGCTCCTCTCCTCGAGTGCTCGGGCGATGGGGATGGATGGCGCCGGTGGAGATGCAGGTGTGGAGCCACCGGAGTTGGACAAGGAGGAGGCGGGATGAAGCGGTAGCGGCCTGGTTCTGCGGTGGCTGGCGGCGGATGCGAGCGACGAGGAGGAGGCAGAGGGGACAGGACGAGGGCACGGCTGCTGATGAAAGGGGGCGCGACGGCGGCGAGGAGGTGGTGGGGTGTGGGGGTCTCACGGTGGAGGCGGCGAGGGGATCGGGCGCAGGGAGCTCATCTCCCTGGCTCGATGCGTGTGTGTGTGTGTGTGGCGGCGAGCAGAGGAAACAAGGAGGAGGGATCGAGAGATGGGGATCGGGCTCTCTGGCGGCTAGGGTTAGGAGGGTTAGGTGGGCCTAGATGGCCTGCTGGGTTGCTGGGCTCTCTTCTCCCTCTCTCTTATTCTTATTTCCTTTAGCAGAAAACAAATTAGAGAGAAGAAAAAGAAATAGAGGGTTAAGGAAAGAATTTGCACACGGGGGTAATTTTTCCGGACTCGCAAAAATGCGCTGGTTCCAAAGAAATAGAAATGGCCAAGATCGAACGATAAGAATTCAAACTCATTTGAATTTAATTCAAATGGGTTTGAACTAGGATGAGGTTTTTTAGGAGTATCCAAAATGTTGAGAATTTTGGTAGAGCTCCAGAAAATGATGAAAGAAATTATGGGCAAGGTTGGAGACCAAGAAATAAGATAACAAAGGCATTGGGATAATTTGCAAGTGGGTTATGGTTAATTCCAAATAAATGGAATAATTTTATTATAGCTCCCTAATAATAGTAGGAGACTTTGAATATGCTTTAAAGAGAAATCACCATGTGAATATCCCTCGATTTAAATAGATCAACGATCTATGCAATTTATTTAGTTTTAGTTGGTTTGAGAAATTAATGGCGTGATGACATGATGCAATGCAAGAGATGACATGATGAAATGCAACAAACAAAAATAAATCACACGGCGAAACTCGGAATAGCTGGGAGTCTTCTGGAGCGCCGGTCTCGGGGCGTTACAACACTCCACCATTACAAGAGGATCTCGTCCCAAGATCTAGGATGGCACCGGAGAGAAAACGGAAGAGAAAGAGAAGAGGTAAAACTAAGTTGCTTCTTCGACCAATGAGTGAAACCAAAGAACCTTGAGAGGTTGAACAACTTGAAAGAAAGAATACAACAGAGATGAACGAGATTGCAAACAATCTGTTAGAAAAGAGGAACAAGGAACATTACGAGAACTTGAAGGTTGCAAAGGCATGAATGACGAGCACAATGAACAAGAAGGAATTGACACCACTCTTGTTGAAACGAGATAAGAATGAATAAGAATGATATAATTTTGGCAGCAGTCCGACTGTAAATGGAAGGAATTAAACATGAACTTGAGAAGATGGGATGATACTTGATGAAATCAACAACACACTGCCTCCGGAACTATTGAAAGAATGGCACATGGGTAAGAAGGATTTCAGACAGCACTCAGGTTGAAAAGAGCGGCAAAACTTGATAAGATGAAAAGAACTTGAAGAGATGACACAACACTCCGGTTAAATGGATAAGCACGAAAAGGACACAATCCTCACAATTCGAGATGATGAGTGAAAAGAGCAACATAACAATGCCTCTGGAAGAAATAATAGAAGATAGATCATTGGAATAACAGAATGGAGAAGAAAATGCCAACTTCTGCCAGAAATGAGCTTGGAAAGCACCCTTCCAAGAAGGTTATAACGGAGTTGTTGGAAACCAACAACGAAACGAATAAGCTTGTAGTGGGCTTATGGAAAACATCTCAAAATTATGAGGTGACAACCGGCCACTAACGGAAACAATTGCTTGCTTGAGATCAACGAAGAGATGAAAACTGCTTTCGCTGAGAGGATAGGAGAAAACTTGGATCATTGATAAGCACCACAATAGCAACATTCCTTAGGGAAGGCTCTTAGGTGAAATATGACACAAGATAACTCCAACAAAGAGATTGATGGATTTAAAATACCTCATTCCTGACAACATGTGAATCGCGAAACAAGAATGGAAATTGTCAAGAATGATATAACACCATCTCAAAAGATAAGGTAGGAGAATTGCACTTTGTAATGCAAGATGAAGAATGCTTGAACTCCTCTGAAAAGAATCTCCGTGAACACTTCGAGAAGGAATTAAATCCTTGATGAACCATCATGTAGAGCCTCCATGGAGAACTCCGGTAATAAAAGGATGATAAAAAGAAAGGGAAGTTGAAAACACAAGGTGAATCCTTGCAATGATTTAGATGGAGCTTAGCAATGATATAACCGAGAAAACTTGGAACTCCGGAAAAAGAAAAGATGAAACACTAGAAACGAGAATTGCTTCATCATGAACAATCTCCGAAAGAAGAGAATTGAATCACCTCGCGGAAATAAGAATAAGATTTATTGTATGATTATCCTTCATCAAATTAAATTGATGACAAGCAATGGATTTGGCATACTACTTATTCCCGTTGAAAAATGATTACAGACAGAGATATAGCGCAAACTTGAGAAAGGTCTTCAACGATCCACCGGTAGGATTGAAACAACGAATGAATTGATATGATAACGAAGGAAGAGAAATCTTGAATGAACCACAGTAAGAATTGAAAATGAAAGTAGCAAAGGCACAAATCACCGAGAAGAATTGGAAAAGGAACGAAGATACTTGAGGGGATTTAGATACATGAGAACGAAGAGGCCATGAACTGATTAGAGGATATTTGAACGATGCACCGGTAAGATTTGGAGAACGATAGCTACACGCTGAGCAAAGAGAATTATGACATGATGGCCTTTAGAGGAAAGAAATGGAAACAACTCATGAAATGCTCCGAATGGGTGAAAAGAATTCTCACAATCGTAAACAATTATGAGAGGATGGCATCAAGATTGAACTATGCATCTTTGGAAGAACGGGAAAGGATTTAAGAGGAACTCTTCTTCGGTCTTCAAAATCCGAGAATGACGACGAGAAACACCACCATGAATTGTTGAGATACTCCGGGAGAATGAAAAACAAAAAGGTTGAGCCAACAATGAAAAAATAATAATTTTGAGATCGATCTTGGAAAACAGCTGACTAATGAGATTCATTCTTACGTCAAACTTCGAAAAGAATTTGGGAATAGCTCCGGGAAAGTTAGAAGAGTCAGGTAAGATCCTGGGAAAAGACCTGTGGGTTAGGGACCACTCAAAAGAAAAACACCGTTGAACGATTGATTGAAAGGGGGGATTGCGCCGGTTGAATTAAATGACATGAATGAGATAATAATCTCCAAAATAGCTTGAACGGATTGATAATGGAGACACAAATCTTCTCAGATATCCTCGGCACTTCGGATATGAAGAGAGAGAGAGGTGAACGATTATGAGATGCATCGGCATGGGATAGCATTTGAACGAAGAAAAGGATATGATCAACACCGAAAGCTTGAGTTAAATCCACCGGAGAAGAAAAGAGACGAAGAATAATAAACTTGAAGCTCCGTTAGTATTTTCACGAGGGATCACCGGATCAAAACATTAATTGAAAAGGGTGAAGTGACTTCACATGAATAAATGGATACATGATTAAAATATATGAGTCCTTGAAGAAAAGGGTGGGAGGGCGGGAAAACAAAGGCAACTTGGGACGGATGAAACAAACACCGTTGAGAAAACTTGGAAATGATCTTGTGGATGGGGAGAATGATCGGATCCACTTGAAGAGAAGCACACCGGTTGGAACGAATTAACATGACAACCTCAATGATCAAGAAGGATTAGTATTCACATAGCCATATGAGAACAACATTTAGGAAAGGTATGGATTCAACATTTGACTTCGAAGCAACTCGAATACCACATATAACACAAAACAAAGGATTTGGCTTGCAGAATAAGCCGGAACAAACATATAATAGAGATTCCGTCCGAAGTTTTCGTGGTGGGGCCCACACGGGCTCGATTGTACAACACCATCATGTACAAGGCAGTGCACATGACATACGAAGTGTCCCCGAACCAGCATAGCCAAGGGTTCTTTAAGACATAACGAGACCACTGTAAAAAACGACCGTGGATAGGCGGACCACTAGACGTCGAACCCCAATCTCATATCATGCATCTGTCGGAAAGAGAAAAAAAACTAGAGCTACTTGAATTCCCACCTATAAAACTCCCGAAACTTTCTGGTTATGCAATCTGGTGTTGGGGATACAGGGGAAGCAATATATCTCACCCAAAACTAACAATCCCTACATCCAAGCTGTATCCATCCATCAACACATAACCAAGAAACCTTCGGAAATTGTGTACCTCAACCTTCGAAAAGCATCCGTTATACGAGTTATGGCAATACTCCCGAACTCCCGCCCCAGTACTGGGTGGTGTCGAGGTTATCTCACCAACAACTGCATAAAAGAGATTTTCGATGTCGGCAAAACTTAGGTATTCCAGAACTGCAACGATAAAATTATGACGACAACACCTCGGAGCTCAACTCGCCGGGACACTGCCACAACTCCTAAATGTCAGGAGGCACCAAGAACAATGTTCTCGTCATAAGAATATCGGAACGATCCCAAGATACCCGAGTGATCCTAAAAAAATTAGTGAAATTTGAGGCGAGGAAAGACAAAACATCTACGTCAGGAGGTCTCACCAGAGCGACGAAGGGACTGAGGAGTAAAAAGAATCCTACTCTCCGATATATATATATATAATCCTAAGACTCAAAACATTTTGTTCTAGACTCAACAACGCCAGCGATTCGATCAAGCAGGGGGCTCCTAAGTTGGGGATGGCTCTGATTACCAACTTGTAACACCCACGATGCAGCTATATCTCCCACGTGTCGAAGCACGACTTAGAGGCATAACCGCATGGTGGTTTTGTCGCAAGAAGGGTCATCTTCCCACAATCCCATGTAATGAATAAGAATGGGATAAAGAGTTGGCTTACAATCGCCACTTCACACAATGAACATATAACTCATACATCATTTAGAGCACACACATAGTCCGACTACGGACGAAGCCAAAAGAAAAGAAGATAACCCAACTGCTAGATCCTCGATCGTCCCAACTGGGCTCCACTACTGATCAACATGAAACGATACATAGCAACGACCAAGGTCTTCGTTGAGCTCCCATCTGAGCTCGGTTGCATCACCTGCACTGGTATCATCGGCACCTGCAACTGTTGTGATAGTATCTGGTGAGTCACGAGGACTCGACAATCTCAAAACCCGCGAGATCAAGACTATTTAAGCTTATGGGTAGGAAGTGGTAATGAGGTGGAGTTGCAACAAGCACTAAGCAAATATGGTGGCTAACATACGCAAATAAGAGCGAGAAGAGAAGCAACGAAACGATCGAGAAGCTAGAAGTGATCAAGAAGTGATCCTAAAACTACTTACGTCAAAATAACCCAAAACCATGTTCACTTCCCGGACTCCGCCGAAAAAAGACCATCATGGCTACACCCGCGGTTGATGCGTTTTAATTAAGTCAAGTGTCAAGTTCTCTACAACCGGATATTAACAAATTCCCATCTGCCACATAACCGCGGGCACGGCTCTCGAAAGTTTATACCCTGCAAGGGTGTCCCAACTTAGCCCATCACAAGCTCTCATGGTCAACGAAGGATATTCCTTCTCCCAGGAAGACCCGATCAGACTCGGAATCCCGGTTTACAAGACATTTCGACAATGGTAAAACAAGACCAGCAAAGCCGCTCGATGTGCCGACAAATCCCGATAGGAGTCACACGTATCTCGTTCTCAGGGCAACACCTGATGAGACTAGCTACGAGTAAAACCAGCCCTCAAGTTTCCCCGAGGTGGCCCCGCAGGCAGCTCGGTTCGGACCAACACTCGAAGGAGCACTGGCCCGGGGGGGTTAAAATAAAGATGACCCTTGAGTCTGTAGAACCCAAGGGAAAAAGGCTTAGGTGGCAAATGTTAAAACCAAGGTTGGGCCTTGCTGGAGGAGTTTTATTCAAAGCGAACTGTCAAGGGGGTCCCATAAATCACCCAACTGTGTAAGGAATGCAAAATCAAGGAACATAACACCGGTATGACGAAAACTAGGGCGGCAAGAGTGGAACAAAACACCAGGCATAAGGCCGAGTCTTCCACCCTTTACCAAATATATATATATGCATTAATTAAATAAGAGATATTGTGATATCCCAACATAATCCAGTCCATCATGGAGCAATCTTCAACTTCAGCTGCAACTAACAACGCTATAAGAAGGGCTGAGCAAGCGGTAACATAGCCAAGCAACGGTTTGCTAGGAAGGGCAAAAAGGTTAGAGGCTGACATGGCAATATGGGAGGCATGGTAAACAAGTGATAGGTAGCGCAGCATAGCGATAGAACGAAGCAACTAGCAAGCAAAGATAGAAGTGATATCGAGGGTAATGGTCGTCTTGCCTGAGATCCCGATAGGAAGAAGAACGAGTCCATGAAAAAGACAAATGAACGTAGTCGAACGAATCCTCACAACTCCAGAACAAAACCGAAGCTAACGAGAGAAACAAATTCGGAAAGAAGCAAACAATATGGTAAACACACAAGCATAAACATGTCATGATGCACAAACAAGTATGATGCATGTCCGGTTTAATGAGGCATGGCATGGCAAAGTGCAACAAACTATACTACAAGTTAAGTGGAGCTCAATATGCAACGAGTTGCATATTGACGAAACACCACATCAATTATTTAGTTTCACTCTCGGTTATGTACCCAACAATATTAAATGTTATTAAACATGGCAAGAGGTGAAGCATGAGCAAACCACCTATTTAGGCAAGTTTAAATGAGGCCGGAAACAACAAACAACAATTTCGGTAAATCCCCACACGTTATTTAGCAATTTAACGCAAACACAATTTAAGCATTTAAAAGTTGTTATCATGATGCGGATGACATATGCAAGTTTTATGCAATTTTTATGAAAATGTTGACATGAGCATGTTATGAAGCATTTGGTCACCATGGCGGAACGAAAGGGGTGCCACGGCAACGACAACGGAAATGGTGCCACGACAACATTCCGATGATCCAACAACTCATCAAGATGTTGGTGCAAACGAAGGTGTGGATGTGTGGAACACGCAAGAGATAGGGAATGATCCCGGATACCGGGTGTCCCACATGACGGTGGCATGGCAAACAAGGAACCTGCAAAGACAATCCGATCATGGTGCAAAACTCGAGCATCTCATACAACACACAAGCATTCATTCACGGGCGGTCCTCTCGGGGTTATACCTTCGAAGCATGCATTTCGGGGTAGTTCGAGCTCGGAGCGATGTAGATGGAAGTAGCAGTACATGGGTCGTAGTGGAAATAGTCGTTCTCGCGACGGTAGTGGAAGTAGTGGTTCACGGGTGTCGTGGGAAGTAGTCGTTCACGGCGACGATAGAGGTACTCGCGATCTTGGCCACGGTAGTTGTTCACGGGTCGTAGACGTTCGGGTTGAGGTACTTGGCGCATCTCGTTCTTGCCGATCCAAACAAAGTGACACAAAAGGGGCTCGGGTCAACAGAGATGGTAGTCGTACACTAGACAGCAGTAGACGAACTTGGCGGTCCAGGGTACTTGGTGTCGACGTCCAAGGAGGATACGATGGAGAAGATGCTCGTCACGGGTGGAGCTCCAGGAGCCATGGTGCACAGCAGGCAGGGCGTCCCTGGACTTGAGACGGGGTCCTAGCGGGCAGAGCAGCGGCAGCTCCAAGGCAGGGCAAAGGAAAGGGCGGAGCTCCTCCGGCTGGAAGCTGACGAGGCGGAAGGACAACGAGGAGCCGGGGATCTGGGCCTAGCCCATGCGAGTGACCCTGGCGGTCAAAGCGCAGGAGCGGGACGAGGCACGTCCCTCTTCTCCCGGGACGAAGCAGAGGAGAAGGTTGGGCATGGCGCCGGCAGGACTTGGCACAGTGGATGGCAAGACGAGGCGGAGGTACGGCGGCGTGCCGGTAGCAGGAGGCGAAGGCGGAGATGGTCCGGTGCTGGGGCTCCAGCGAACTCTGACCAAAACGGAGGGGACGAGCGGCGCGGGGCTCCTGCTGGGCACGGAGGACAAGGAGGAGGCGGGATGGCGCGGCAGTGGCCTGGTTCTGCGGTGGCTGGCGGCGGATGCAGGCAACGAGGAGGAGGCAGAGGGGACGGGACGAGGGCGCGGCTGCTGATGGAAGGGGGCGCGACGGCGGCGAGTAGGTGGTCGGGCGTGGGGGTCTCACGGTGGAGGCGGCGAGGGGATCGGGCGCAGGGAGCTCGTCTCCCTGGCTCAATGCGTGTGTGTGTGTGTGGCGGCGGGCAGAGGGAACGAGGAGGAGGGATCGAGAGATGGGGATCGGGCTCTCTGGCGGCTAGGGTTAGGAGGGTTAGGTGGGCCTAGATGGCCTGCTGGGTTGTTGGGCTCTCTTCTCCCTCTCTCTTATTCTTATTTCCTTTAGCAGAAAACAAATTAGAGAGAAGAAAAAGAAAGAGAGGGTTAAGGAAAGAATTTGCGCACGGGGGTAATTTTCCCGGACTCGCAAAAATGCGTTGGTTCCAAGGAAATAGAAATGGCCAAGATCGAACGATAATAATTCAAACTCATTTGAATTTAATTCAAATGGGTTTGAACTAGGACGAGGTTTTTTAGGAGTATCCAAAATGTTGAGAATTTTGGTAGAGCTCCGGAAAATGATGAAAGAAATTATGGGCAAGGTTGGAGACCAAGAATTAAGATAACAAAGGCATTGAGATAATTTGCAAGTGGGTTATGGTTAATTCCAAATAAATGGAATAATTTTATTATAGCTCCCTAAAAATAGTAGGAGACTTTGAATATGTTTTAAAGAGAAATCACCATGTGAATATCCCTCGATTTAAATAGATCAACGATCTATGCAATTTATTTAGTTTTAGTTGGTTTGAGAAATTAATGGCGTGATGACATGATGCAATGCAAGAGATGACATGATGCAATGCAACAAACAAAAATAAATCACACGGCAAAACTCGGAATAGCTGGGAGTCTTCTGGAGCGTCGGTCTCGGGGCGTTATAGGCTAGAACCAAACACCTACCTAACTTGGTCAAACTTGCCTAAGGTTAGGTGTGGCAAAGTGTGGCAAGGTGTGGCTAGGAACCAAACAACCCCTTAATGTCGCGGACTTGACTCTCTACCATCCAGAAGAAGCGCTCTACGAAGATAGCTCGAGGTCGATTTCCAAACAACCAGGGAGAATAATGAGGTACAATAGATGAGGAAAATAAAAATATAATCATATGTCAAATCTGTTTAGCTACTTCTAGAGACTTCTATTGTAGTCTAGTACTCCCTCCATAAAGAAATATAAGAGCATTTAGATCACTAAAAAGTGATCTAAACTCTCTTATATTTCTTTACAGAGGGAGTATTTCTTTTCTTTTCTCAACCCTAGCTATAGTTTTCTATAGTATTCTAGCTATGAGTAGAAAGGTGAATCTTAAGCAATGTTTTCTGGAGCATTCTAACCATAAGTAGAAGTATGTGAAGGCTTTCTAAAGCCCTATAAATAGAGGTACTCACCTCTAGTTTGTACCTAGACTACGTACCCCCACTACTTATAATAGAACTTGGTATTTTTATCTAAGATCTTGGACTAGATGTAGAGTTCTATGAGTTTTGCATTGAACTCCCGCTGCCATATCAGCACTATCTTGGCCTCTGGAGTGATCTAGCGCAACACGTTGAAATTTTTCCTTCAACACTTGTGCTCTGCACATTGTAGCCGCAAGATGGAGTTGCTCCTCCACAACGTTATGCTACTTCAGGGTCGGTCTGGTCTGTTGGATCTGGTGCGCCGAATGCTTCCGGGGCTCCGGGCCTTCTGATATCTGCCCCAGATGGGCTGAGTTTGTGGGGCGTCGAACAACCCAAACGTATGGGGCTGGTTTGAGAGGTGCGGTCGGGTTGCATTTTTATGACCAGTTACTAGGTCGTCCGTCCGGCGTAGAGAGGGGAAAGTGGGTTTGAGAGGTCCGGCTGCAGATGCTTTTATAGAATATTTTTCTACTCGAAACTAACTGGTTAAACCTGTTCCAACAAGGTACCACATCGGGAAAGTTACTGGAAAAGACTAAACTTGTGGAACTACACCAATATTTCCAAAACAAAAACCCTGACGCATCATATAATCGGCCGCACTCGGAGCATGCCATGTTTCTTCCTAAATACTTGTAAGTGCAGCTGCACTATTTGGTTGCAGCGAGCCCTCGCATCTAAGCCGTCCGATCCCAGTTTTCTTAATGCGATTGCATTGCTACTAGTCCCATGCATTTCAAAAGATGATACCTGACTAAATAGAAAAAGTACCCGTCGGTTGGTCCCCTCACGTCTTCACGTTCCCCTCTACCCCGCTATTCAATAAGATCCCACGTGCATGCATTGATTTGGAGCTTCAAAATTTTCTAAAATCCTTAACTTTTGACTCAAGCATCGAATTTCAATTCTGTTTTCACCATTGTGTTTCTCGCGATGAGTTCTTAAAAACTAGATCCCATATTGGTATGTTTCGATAAAAAAAATTAAAGCAACTTTGAATGCTGCACAAGCAACTTTAGTGCTATAAAAAGCAACTTCTTATTAGTATCCATAGTATGATCGCATATCAACGAAAATCCCTTTGAAGTTGACTACCATGACTACCAAGCTAAATACCTTCACCCTTTAATCTTCCTACCATAACTAGCAAGTAGTCTATCATAACTAGCTTCATCGCTAAGTTCATTATATTGTAGGCAACTTAGTTTTCAAGGTATGCTAATAGTACCCTAAGGTGGCTACCATGACTAGCTAGTAGCTTAACATCATCCTTAGTTGCATACAACTTAGTTTCATATATAGGCGACTTTGGACCTAAGTTGTTAACACTACTGAGCGTGCACTTGTGGGCTAGCCAGGTCGCGAGTGTTAGATGAGAAGTTGCATAGGGGGTAATGACAAGGGGACGGATTAGACAATTGCCCATAAACCTATGCAAGTCCTTAAATTTTGGTCAAGTAATCTGTGAAAATCATTAACGTCTTCAGATATAATGATGCAAAACACACATGAGTTGGCTAGTTAGGTCAAAACTAAACCCCATATGGATATGTTTCTTTTATTTTTTTTCTTTCGAAAGCAACTGTGGCACTGGATGAGGCAACTTTAATACTAAACAGAAGTAACTTCACTCCTAAAAATAACTAATTAGCAACAATAAGCAACTAACTAATAATATAGAACAACTTAAACAGAGGTGGATAATATCACATCACCTTCGTAAGCAACTTTCCTTGGATAAGAGGCAACCTTAGTGCTAAAAGCAAGCAACTTCACTACATTTTGTGTCCTAGTTAATTTTATGTAATATTCTCCTAACTTCCTCACCGATACTTCTAAGTTGCTTATTGTTATTGCTCGCCATTGCTTTTAAATGACCTATAATACCATGATGTCGTCTACCGATTATGCTCTTGCGTTAGCTATTGCTAGTTATGGTAGACAACACGATGGTGAATCCTGGCCACTTCAGAGTGTCTGTAGGCAACTTAGAAAAACAATGATAAAGAACTTCATAATATTGTAGGCAACTATTTTTGCAAAGTTAGGCAACTGAGAAGCAATTGTAGGCAACTAATTACCAATAGTAAGCAACTAGGCAACCGTAGGCAACTAAGCATCAACAATAGGCAATTTGAGCAACCATGATAGACAAGTTGGGATAATGTTACCAAATTGATACACATAGTGCAGTGAAGTTGCTTTGTATGTAGCACTAAAGATGCTTTATGTTTTGTGTGATTTTTTTCGTTCTAGGCAAAAAAGAAGAAGTTGCTTCCCTATAGCATTATAGTTGCCTCCATTGCAACCAAAGTTGTCCTAAAAAAAGTTTGATGAAATGTATTCATACGAGATCTACTTTTGAAGAACTCGTCGTCAGAAATCTAAGGTGAAAGCGAAACTGAATTTTGATGCTTGAATCGAAAGTTATGCCTTTTACAACTTTCTAAACCTCAAATAAATGCATTTAGGGATAGGATTTAGACTGATTCAATCGGCATCCATATGCGCTATGGGGTGTGGCCAAGCAATTTTTTTTTCTAGCGTAGACAGCAGAACAGAAGGACATGCACTTACTATATACGGCGATGCGCTCCAAACAACAAAGGAGCGCAGCGGCGCTCCTTAACCACCTACCATGTTTCTTCCCTTCCATTATCATCAATCTCTCTGTGCCGCAACGTAAATTCGTACGTACATACCCGTCCTCTTCCGTGCTTTCCCGGTCGTCTCCGGGCACTGTCGTCCGGACGCATCGCTCACCATCCATCCATCTCCAAAAATCCAAACTTTCACCGGCGAGAGGAGAGAGAGCGAGAGCGAGAGGAATAAAAAGGACGGGCATTGCTTCGCTCAGTCCACCTCGCTCGCTCCTCAGATCTAATCATTATTTAATCCTTTTCACCTCCAGCGCCTCGTCACATGAGCGCTCCCCCCTCCTCCCCCTCCCCCGCTCCGATCCCCCAGCCCGCCGTAACCCTAGCCCCCGCCGGCATGCGCGATGCGGCGGAGGACACGGATTCGCCGCCATCGCAGATGTCGGAGGACGACGGCGACGACTCTTCCGGCAGCGGCGGGCCGGGAGGGGGCGACAGGTGGG
Organism: Triticum aestivum; assembly: GCF_018294505.1. NCBI lineage: Eukaryota > Viridiplantae > Streptophyta > Magnoliopsida > Poales > Poaceae > Triticum > Triticum aestivum. The sequence continues at coordinate 617,782,615 of NC_057810.1, read as the reverse complement.
CGCCGGATCTGAGGGGCTGCAGCAACGGCGGGAGGTGGGCGCCGCCGGACCAGGTGCTGGAGAACGTGCTGGAGAGCGTGCTCGAGTTCCTCACGGCGGCGCGCGACCGCAACGCGGCCTCGCTCGTCTGCCGCTCCTGGTACCGCGCCGAGGCGCAGACCCGCCGCGAGCTCTTCATCGGCAACTGCTACGCCGTCTCGCCGCGCCGCGCCGTCGAGCGCTTCGGGGGCGTGCGGGCCGTCGTGCTCAAGGGGAAGCCCCGCTTCGCCGACTTCAGCCTCGTGCCGCACGGCTGGGGCGCCAACGTCTCCCCCTGGGTCGCCGCGCTCGGCCCCGCCTATCCGCGCCTCGAGCGCATCTGCCTCAAGCGGATGACCGTCTCCGACGACGAGCTCGCGCTCATCCCAAGGTCCTTCCCGCTCTTCAAGGAGCTCTCGCTCGTCTGCTGCGACGGCTTCACCACGCGCGGCCTCGCCGTCATCGCCGAGGGCTGCCGGTACGGTTCCCTTTCTCGTCTTTGCGTATCAACGTATCAGCTTTACGGGCTGGGACAGTATCATACTGTCATTGGCGCATTTGTTCACTTCTCAGCTGCATCATGCCATTCCCACTTTATTTAATGTGCACGCCTACTCCTTTATGCTTTTTTCGGTTTTATTGGTCCGGCTTTGCCATGGATCAGAATCTTATCTAGGCAATAGCTTTTATTGCCTTGCTGGGTTCTCATCCCTACACGTTCTGTCAAAGCTAGATCTTTATTGTTCTTGAGCTCTACTCAGTTCGTGACACTTGGTAGTGTCACACTCGAATCTTTGCCGTTACTCGCACTCAGCTTTTGATAGTTTTTCTGTTATGGTTATGGCAAATAGTTCTAGCAAACTGTGATATACTAGTACTCAAGTGTGTATCTTATGGATCGTTGCATCTATTTTTTTAGGCATCTTCGAGTACTGGATCTGACTGAAGATTATTTCCATGAGGAGGAGAGTGAAGTAGTGGATTGGATCTCCAAGTTTCCAGAGTGCAACACGTCGCTGGAGTCGCTTGTATTTGATTGTGTTAGTGTCCCATTCAACTTTGAGGCCCTGGAGGCACTTGTTGCACGCTCACCAGCTCTGCGTCGTCTTCGCGTTAATGACCATGTGTCGATAGAGCAGTTGCGTCGTCTCATGGCAAGGGCACCCCATCTAACTCACCTTGGCACTGGATCATTCCGATCTGAGCCAGGCCCTGGGGGTGCTTTGTCTGTGTCTGAGCTCGCTACCTCTTTCGCAGCGTCCAGATCACTTGTTTGTTTGTCAGGTTTCTTGGATGCCAATGCAGCATACCTCCCAGCAATCTACCAAGTTTGTGCCAATCTCACTTCCCTCAATTTTAGCTTTGCGGGTCTAACTGCTGAAGAGTTCATACCAGTTATTCGCCACTGCGTCAATCTTCGCACTTTATGGGTAAGTATTTTGTGATTTTTTTTGCCGCCACATTGATAGATATATTGGTTTATGTACTTTGACATCAGGTGTTGGTGTTCCAATTTCTTATTGTAGGTTCTTGATACTGTGGGTGATGAAGGCCTTAGGGCTGTGGCTGAAACATGCTCAAATCTCCGTGAGCTACGTGTTTTTCCTTTGGATGCCACCGAGGATTCTGAGGGCTCAGTCTCAGATATTGGTCTCCAGGCAATCTCAGAAGGCTGCCGAATGCTTGAATCAATTCTCTACTTTTGCCAGCGCATGACAAATGCAGCAGTAATTGCTATGTCCGAGAACTGCCCTGACCTTTTGGTGTTCCGCCTCTGTATTATGGGCCGCCACCGCCCTGATCGGATTACCGGGGCGCCCATGGATGAGGGTTTTGGGGCGATTGTGATGAACTGCAAGAAGCTCACCAGACTTTCAGTCTCTGGCCTGCTCACTGATAAGGCGTTTGCATACATTGGAAGACACGGAAAACTCATAAAGACTCTGTCTGTTGCCTTTGCCGGGAATAGTGACATGTCTCTTCAACACGTGTTTGAGGGGTGCACTAGGTTGCAGAAGCTTGAGGTCAGGGATAGCCCTTTTGGCGACAAAGGATTGCTCTCTGGCCTGAACTATTTTTACAACATGAGGTTCTTTTGGATGAACTCATGCAGGCTAACTGTGAAGGGTTGTGGGGATGTAGCTCAGCAAATGCCTAATCTGGTGGTTGAAGTAATGAAGGAAAATGAAGGGGAAATGGATACCGTTGATAAGCTGTACCTGTATCGATCGTTGGCAGGACCAAGGGAAGATGCTCCATCATTTGTCAACATCTTGTAGTACTGCCATTGAAGAAGTTTGTTGTATGGTCATGTTTGTTCTACTATTCCTGATCACTGCTGTTGTATTCCTGTTCAAGTATGCCAGAGCCAGAGAGGAAGTTCCCTGCGGATGATTTTGCGGGAAATATGAATGCATCATTTAATTAAGCAGATCATCAATTATTCTTTTCTGGGCTGATTGAGTCGAGACTTGAACCTGTACGAGGTTTCTTTGATGTATGTATCTTGGTGAGGCATCTCACCTTATTCTCAATGGAATATGAGTTATTTTTCTGGCCAGCACCAGACCGATGCCTTTGTTGTATCATAGTTGAGTTGTCGGAACCGATTAATGATTGCACAGAGACTTGCTGAAGGTCGGCTCCAATTCGGCAGCAGATTTTACATGGTTCCTTTTGCCCTCAAGTCTCCAGCCTTTGGTGTTTTGCCATGTACTGTTCAATCTATCTGCTCAGACGAAGGAACGGCATTATCTATGTTGGAATGTTCCATCAACTTTTTTGCCTTGTATTTTAGATTATCCCAGCGACGATAAATTTTCTCTTCCCATTTTTTTATAGTTTCCACAACTTATTTTTGTAGATCAATGTAGACCACTATCACTTTTCCTGGTCACAACCTTCTGCTGTTATTAATCAAGAAGATATTGGATGATGAAATTCAGTCAGCATCAATTTGTTATCACGTTCTCCTTGCTTTCTTGCCTGTTCATTTGCCATGATCATGCTACTTTGATTATGACTGCTCTGTTGCTACCACCATAGCAAATAAATGCCCTCTGCCTGTGTATTGGCACATGATAAGGACATGACCTACTAATGATTTGATCTCAAGAGTGGTCCTTGGTCCTTGTTTCGTGTAGATCTGCATGACATCTACTGTCAGATAGGGATTTGCCTTTTCATCCTTCTCCTGTGTACATCCCTGGAGGCGTCAAAAGCTCAAAGCTCCCAATTGGCAGAGTTGCACCTTCCACAAGGCAAGAGGAAAAAGGTAATGGTTTTACTTACTGACATAGTAACATGTACGCTTATGTTCCAAAATAATTGGCTAGACAAGGTGTGTGCTGATGATTTTTAGATCTCTGTCTTCTCTGTGGGGCTGGTTATCACTGGATTCTAGCTTGTTATGACTAATCTGACTCTTATCCTGGTTCCAAAAATACCCACAACTTCAATCAAAGCCAGATATTTGTGCGCAAAAAGGTTTCTTCAGCTTCTGTTGAAGCATTGCCCAGTTGGTGCTAATTCAACGGTCACTACTCCCTCACTTTACTGGGAGTACTAAATATTCATCACATATCCTTAAGCATCTTATGAAGTCAGACCTGATGTAACCCAAGTCTAGATAAACACAAGCCACAGTTCTTGTCCATGTGCAGTGGACTCTTATCCAGAATTCTCTGCTTTTTTCCCCTCAACTCCAAGCCAATGAATCGGTCGCGGAGTAGGAGCCACAATGATTTTGTTCCTAAACCCTTTCTGGTTTACTTGGTAGTTTGGCAGTGTCAACCATTAATCTATCCTCAGCATCTTTCAAGTCAGCCTTAACACTACGCAAACACATGCCAACCTTTTCTTGTCGATGCGACACGAGACCCTTATCCATTGTTTTTCTCTCTCCTTTTTGCTCGACTGAAAGCCGGAAAATCAACTGGGGAGTAGGAAAACAGTGTAGCCATGATCATTGTGCTCCCAAACCTTTTTAGGTGTGCTTAGTAGTGTCAACTGTTGATTCTATATGATCGATATGCTACCAGTCAGCCTTGGTCCTTGGATGTAACCTCAACACTACGTAAACACAAGGCGCCTTCTCTTGTCAAAACTGAAATCAAATGAGATCCTTATCCATTAGTTTTCTAAAATCTCCTCAACCCCGACAACTCGAAGCCGGTAAATCATTTGGGAAGTAGAAAAACAGTGTGGGCACAATCATTTTGTTCCAAAATCCACCCATGTAGGTTTACTTGCCAAACGGACAAACGTTGCTGCCATGATGTTTGCTCCTATATCTTCCTTGATCATGCGTGAATATCTACTACTCTCTCCGTAAAGAAATATAAGAGCATTGGGTTGGGTTTCTCCCTCGGCTAAAGCTGTGGATGCAAACCTGAATCCCTGTTCTTCCATGACATTTCTACCATATTGATTCCAAAAGAAAGAAATGATACGTCAACTTCTCCAATGCTCTGTTACGGCACGTCGCATATCCAACTCGCTTTCACTTTGTAGGGAAAGGAAAGGAAAAATCTCGCAAGTAGCCATCCGAAAATCAGGAGCACAAATCTTTTGGACAAGTCTCTACCAACGAGGTCATGTGGTGCGCGGGGCAAAGAACGTGAGACCTCCACGGCGCGAGTCGCCATTTTCCTCGCTAGCCACCATCCGCCCAGAGGAAATCAATTATTGGGACGAGACAAAGCAGCTTACCGCCCCATGATAGATGGCAAAGGCCCGGCGACGCCACAAGACATCGACACATATGCCCGCCTACGCCGTGCAGCACATGAGCTATGTATTTTCATGGCCAAAGTCTAGCGTCGTGATCAGCAGGACGGCCTCCGATCGGTGTCACCACTCACCACCACAGCTGATGTTCTGAAACATGTGCTGGTTTGCGAAGATGGGACGAGTTATATAGGCCGGGGTTTGGTGCGAGGTCATCAGAAAGCTCAACCGATGGAGCCTTTCGTTAAGCCCGTGTCGTGCATGTGCGTGCCTACCTGCCTGCCAAAGCGACCCAGATCAGATCTCCCGGCACGCTCACCACGCGGATGAGTGGAGGGCGAGCGAGCGAGCCCATCACGTGGGGGCGGGTAAACCCATCGATCTTTTGCGTGATAATAGTACTCCTAGGCTACTACAGCTCAAAAAAAAAAAAAGTCTACTAGTATCCGTGGCTCCGCGCACGATCGAACCAGGCCAAGGCGGGCAACATGCGTCCGTGGTCGTCGTCCACAGGGCACAACAGAAAACTAACGCGCCGCCGCCGGGCGCGCACCGCGGTACGCGTCGTTGCCGCCGCGACGGCATATGGCGCGGCGGCGACCGACGTGCCGGGATGTGACTCCGGGCGACGCGACGCGACGTGCTCAGCGTCCGCGCACGCACGTACGGTGCCGACGCCGGCGCGTGCCAACCTTTTGTGCGGCGTTGCGATCTGCCCTGTCCACCCCTCTCTTTCGCCTTTCACGGCCGTGGCTCTCCAACAGTGCCACGATATATGCTCGAATGGAGAGCTGACAAGGGAGAGGATCACCGGCGCTACGCGCACGAGACGCTCCTTTCGCCTTTACATATACTTATTATACGTGAAGGAAGAAAAGACACACGCGACGTTCCTTCGCACGTGTAAATGCGCCCGAGGTGTGGACTTTTAACCAAAATCATTTTTCCACCAGGCAAAAAAAAAACGAAAAAATTTCTACACACATAGCACATTCAAGAAACTTTTCATAACAATATACTTTCATACGTGATGTAGACAAAAAAAAACAAATATGTACATGAAACTGGGCCAATCTTTTTTATTGTTTGGACGGGATTTTTTTTGTGCAGCTTGCAGATCATAATATATTTAGAAGAAAATACACAGACCCATCATGATATGTACTCCCTCGTTCCTAAATACAAGTCTTTTTAAAGATTCCACCACAAACTACATACTGATGTATATAGACATATTTTAGAGTGTAGATTCACTCATTTTGCTTCGTATGTAGTTCATAATAGAATATCTGAAACAACTTATATTTAGGAACGGAGGGAGTATGAGTTGTCACAGTTTTTTTTGAAACTTGGAAATATGATTTTTGAATCATTTCAAAAAACGGGAGTCGATGCCGTCCACCAAAAGGTTGCTTCCGCCAAGAATCATTGAGGCAGCTGCCATGCCACATGCAAAAGAGCCCCGGTGAGTAGTTCCTCGCGTGTATTCGGCCGGGCGGTGGCATCGGTTCTGCGAGAGCGAGATCCGCTTTGGTCACTACTGGGAAGACAATGGAGTCGGAATCTGGTGTTGTGTTGGGCTGGGAAGAAAAGAAAACGAGGCGTTGACTGTACTCTCAAGTCTGAACGAAGGGTGCTCGCCGATGAGACGCGTCCTCGGTCTCCTGCTTCCGGCGCAACAGGGTAAGAGAAGAGACCCACGCAACTTTTTGATCGGATCCAATTCTATTTCCGTCTTTTTGAGTGGCCATGCGTGAAATGTCACGCTCGGATCACAGGAAAACAGGAGGGTATCCCACGGAAATACAAAAGGAATGCCAACCATGTCTGGAATTTTGTTTCAGATTTCTTTCGAGTTGATATGCCTACCTGTTTTGGAGATATTTGTGCCTTACATGTCGTTTATTACAGAAAAGTAAACCTGGTTTAAACTTGGCCGCAGCGGCTTCCTTGTGGAGTTTGCGGACACTTTAATGATTTTTGTTTTCAGGGACGAGTTTTGAGAAACGGTTATCTTCATCAATGGGAAGTGCTCTGCACGTATCCTTCTGCTGGACAGGCGCCTGGAAGTGAACTTCACCTACGCCGGGCTACCAGTAGACGCTGTGCTTAATCCTAAACTTGTAGGCGCTTTTCATCAGACATCAGTTTGGTTGCCTGATAAAGTTGCTAGCCTGCCACTTCTGGTATGGCCCGACAACTAGTATGTTGGTGATATGCCTTCATTCAATAAAAATGTAGCCAAAAGGAATGGATGGGTTTCACATGTTCTCGCCCTCGAGTGGTTTTCACAGGAATATTATTTTCCTACAGAAACTGTACTCTCTGGGAGATGAACTCTACTTCCAACCCAAAATTGTACTCCTCGAACAATATAGATTTTTACTCCTAGAGAGACAAATCATTAGTTTGTTTTGAATTTTGATGTGGGTCTGCCTGACCCTTGAAACTTTTAAAAGGGTTCATCCCTCTGAAGTTCCGAAACACAGCAATAAGGTTTTGGCCGAGGACTCTTGCTAACACATGGTCTGCATGGCTTTTGCAAGATCAAAATCAAATCAAATCAACAAACCCAGCTAAAAGAACTGGAATCGGTCAGTACAGAGTTACATGAAATTGTGATCACACACACTCCTTCAGACCAACCTGTCGACAATGCCAAACAAGAACAATTGAGGATTTCGGCATCAACTCCTCCACCAGTCACCAGAGAAGATATGGCAACAAACCACCAATTATATAACAAACAGAATTTCAAAGCAAGTTTAAGCCGCCCATACAAATGAGTAAAACAAGCGCAAGCAAGGTTGAAGGGCATTCTTCTTCAAACATCTCCGTGCTTATTTTGGAAAACGACCACAAACTCATCCAACCAGTAAGTATGATAAACAAGAGATGAGGCATATACCCAGTCCAGCCACATATATTACGACTTCGATACAGCTTTGAAATTAACAGGACATGGATGAGCCTATGTAACATGTGTAACGACAAAGTTCATGGATCCCGTCACAAAGAGACACAGCATACAAGCATCATAGGATCTAATAAGTAGGTACACCGTTTAACACTCCGGTTGAAATAGAACAAGCAACCCTATCACAGCAACTAAACCATCAGGTTCTTCCTTCTGTAAGAAAGATCATATTCTCCAAAGTAATACTTCAGGATGATATATTTGCGTTCTTCCTCGTGTAAGAAGGATCATATTCTCCAAAGAAATCCTTCAGGGTGATATTTGAAAATGCACTGAGGACATGAAAATTGCAGAAGATAAATGTGCACAGCAAATACCTCAACGCCCTCCTCTTTCGAAGTTAATGCGAGACCTCCCAGATCCTCCACCCTCGTAATCATCCCTTGAAGATCCACCACTTGCCTTCATAGTTCCTCCGCCACCAATCTTGTCCACAGCTTTCTTTCCCTTCTTCACCTCAGTCAAGAACTGATCAAGACCAAATGGATCAGCCTCCTCTTGCTTATCAAACTCCACGGGTCTGTCTCTCTTGCCAGCCCTCTCTGGAGCACCGGTAAATGCCTTGTCAGGCTTGAACCTCTCTGTCTTCATAACCTTCTCCAACTGTTCGTTGGCATCACCACCATACACTTCAGAATCACCATCCTTCTTGGGCCTGTAAAGTGAGGACATACTGGACTGTGCTGTGAAGAGGCCCTTCGAATAGACGTTGTACTGATCATCAGCAGCAAAACCAGAGTCCATTCCCTTGTCCTGGTTAAAGAGCCTCTGGTCATACATGACCTCCCCGGTCTTCGCACCAGTGTGTGCCATACCCAGGGCCACCTTCTCACCGACGTCACGGTCCCTGTCTCTAGTGAGCTTACTCTTTTTATGCGTTCCAGCAGCCTCCTTCGCCTCCAGCCTCCTCTCCCTCTCCCTCTCACGCCTCCGCTCCTCACGGATCCTGTCACGCTCAATCCTCGCCTCCCTCTCTTCTCTAGTCTCCCTGCGCTGCTCACGCGGCTGCTCCAAATCCATATCTGCATCCCCATCATCAACCCTCTCCCGCTCTCTCTCCCTCCCACCTCCGACAGGCATACCCGTGGATGGAGGTGGAGCACCAGACCTTTCCATGCGGGCCTTCTGTGCAAGTGCCCTCAACTCTTGCTCCTTCCTCTCCTTCTCCTTTAGCATTAGCTCCCTCTGCACCTTGGAGCGCATCTGCACTGCTTCCCTCGCCTTCTGCTCTGCAACATACAATGCTTCTGAAAGCTTTGCAAAGTTATCATTAATCTGAACCTCCTGCAGCCCCCTCCCATCAGCTGCCAACCTCTTATCAAGTGGGATTGTGTAACCCTTTGGATTCTTCCAATTTGAAATGCAAGGTGGGATCTTCCAATCCTGCTGGTCCTTAACTGTGACAGGCCGTGGTGGTGAGTGCATCACCGGCACAGGTGGCGACCCAGATGCACGGGGCACCCGCTTATGCTTGAACTTTGGTGGGTCAAGAGGATCCGAAGCCATCTCCGACATCCTAATAATCCTCTCCTTGGCACCAGAATTGAACGCTGCTGACTGCTGCGACGGCTTATACTTGATGAACTTTGATTCCGAATCATGCGTCGGAACGTTTTTGGGCTGGGCAGCAGAGAGGCGAACGTTGACAATCTTCTGCAGGGCAGCTACGGTCCGCTCGGTGGTCTCCTCGACCAACTTCTCGTACTCCACGTCCTCGACGGCTTCGGAGTCGGCTGTGGCGATCTTGGGCACGATGTCGCTGTGCTTGGAGTAGACGATCTTCTTGGCGTTCTCGCCCTGCTTGACGACGGCGTCGAAGGCGACGCTGCCCTGCGCGTCGACGGTGAGCGCGAGGATCTTGGACCCGCCCTTGTCGTCGCGGCGGCCCATGCCGAGCGGGTACTGCGCCAGGAGGATCTCAGGGAAGGCGCCGCCATCGCCGAAGTCCTCCGGCCGCCGGGGGACGAAGCCGGTGCGCTTCCCGTAGGGAGGCACGGGCTTGGCAGGGCCCGCTAGCTTCCCCGCCGCCGCCTCCGGGGGCTCCCCGCCGTACCGCTCCTTGAACCACGGGTCGCTGCTGTGGTCGTAGAACGTGGACGACGAGGTCTTGGGCGACGGTAGGATCTCCCTAAGGGTCCCCATGGCTGATGCGGTGGAGTTGCCGCGGATCTGGGCTAGGGTTCCGGCGAGCCGCCGGATGGAGATCGGGGATCGAAGAGGAGAAGCTAGGGTTTGGTTCGATTTGTGGTACTGTATTATTTTGGGGAAAAGGGATAGGGAGGTTGCCAGGACCGTGGGTTAAGTCGGCGACTGGTGGGCTGGCCCATGTTACGCAGACCGACTCTTACTGTGACTCGGAGAAGGCCTCCCAAGTGCAATTTGGATATCAGGCTTCAGGACTGGGTGGGCTGGCCCATCTATTCTTTGTTGGATGTTATTAGGCTTCAGGACAACGTATCAATCTTATCTTTGTCTAAAAAAAAGACGTATCAATCTTATATAGAAGTTCTAAAAGAAAAAAAATCAATCTTATCTATACTCAAAAGAGGCTTCTTTCTCAAAAATAATAATTTATGCAGACTAAAAAAACCAATCTTATATAAAAAAAGTTATCAATCGTGATAAATCATTGTTAACATATACCTCTTCTATTTACTATTTTTGAAGTTACAACATTAAAAATTTCTTAATACCCATGTTAAGCTTGCCTGAGAGCATGGTCAAATTTTGTAAATTAACAGTGACAGAAGAAATGGTTCACATGCTTTAACAGGAATATTTTCCTTTATAGCGTACGACTGCTGATCATTAGAAATATATTTGAGTATATTTTGGAAATCTAAGCGTACTTAGGTTAGGGGTTCTGAGTGTAGCGGTAGAATGGTATTAATAGGAGAAAAATGGCCGTTAGAGCATTGCAAGATTACAACGATGTCATGTTCTACCTCAAAAAGTGTGTTTTGATTACATGTGTTGTAATTTGTAAAATCATTTTGTTACTGCATGCAACTTCATCGATGCACCAAGACAAATGTATCAAGTACTAACATTTAGCTATTTGACAGGGTTGAGATGACCGAACCTTCAACAACTGTGTCCAAAATACTGAAGTTTACTTTATCTGTCTGTAATACAGTAGCCCTTGCAAGGATTCAGTTGGTGAAAGGCGAGCCTACTAACTCATACATCAGCCATATAGGACACTGGAGTTCATTTTTGGTGTTACTGAGTACACAACAACAGTTGACAGTTTATCACTTCTCACTGGTAACCCGCAAGAACAGTTTTATATGAAAATTATATGATTTTTCACAGATCTAATGCATCTATTTTTTGGCACATGGGCACGGCGGTAGGATTTTGTGCACCATGTATATCTTTATTTTACAATACTGTTGGTGATGCATCTATTTGTTGGTGCTTCAATATATTCAAAAATATAAGATTGTCAGGACCCCGATTCTATGCCACACCGATCTAGCATGTAACACCTCATATCACTTTGTGGCCTCACGCACGGTATTCCCACGGGTGTCGCCTTACCATGCCCGGGACCGTTTGCGCCTTTTGGCACACGTATATGATAGTGTCGCTAGCATCCATATGACAAGAACCCGGGCTGACATGGCTAGTCGTGAACCCGAAGTGGCACTAACTTACAGGGACAAGCATACATGACCCAGCATCGAACGTGTCGATCATCAGCGAGTGAATCCGGGCTGTAGCAACTAGGCTAGCAGGACTCCGGTAAACCGGGCTGTAGCAGGCTAACAGGACTCCGGTAGACACCGTGTTACATTTCCCCGAAGGGACAGACACAGGAACGAAGGACACATGCCGGCCAGCCTAAGTGTTCAGGAGCAGTAGCAAGCTACCAGGGCTCAGTGGAAGCACTAGGAGACATTTCCCGGTAAGAGAGGCTACTAAAGATAAACAACTAGATAGTCAGATCCCACACATAACAATACACATTACACGTACGCATAACATGCAAGTATGTGCTGTACAACATGGCATCACAGTATAACTCAACAACTCATATAAATAAGGCTCAAAGAGCCAACATAGCATTTATTGCAAACAGGGGTCACAGGACCCATCATACAGAGCATACAAGCAACAAGCGGAAGCATTACATGTCTGAGTACAGACATCTACAAATGAAAAAGGCTAAAGAGCCTGACTATCTACAACATCCGATCAAGATCGTAGCTGAGGTACAAGCTACTCGTCGAAGTCCACGAGAACACTAGTAAGACCGAAGTCCCCGCTGCAAAAGCATAAATAAAGCAACATGAGTACAAATGTACTTAGCAAGACTTACATCAGATCCTATCATACATGCATTTGTATCAATAAGGTAATGTGGGGTTTAGTTGCAGCAAGCCAGCTTTGACTCAGTGGCTATCCTGTTCTACGACTACGAGAAACTCTTGTGGTGAGACAATGTACACGAGTCCACTAATCACCACACAATACACTACTCTGAATTCATCCCCGTCTCCCTACGAGAAGGCCATCCATAGCACTCACACTTTGTCTTGAGCATTTTAGAGTATCCACTTCAAGTTGTCTATGTACCATGTAAGCATCCAAGAAGTCCATAACCGCGGACCCGGCTATTCGAATAGATCATGTTAACCCTGCAGGGGTGTACTTCTTCACACACGCTCTCGCCACTTACCGCCATGTACACGTCATGTAACTCGACAACCTTCAAGTGGAAGCCTGGTGAGGGTGTCGGCCACGACCTGACTAATCACGCAAGACTCTAATCCAGGTTTATCGCCTATTCGGGTTCCATCCGCAAGGAGATCCAGCCGGGGTGTCGCTCATGGCCCCAAACGATATGAGCAGGGTTCCCAAGCCCACCATCCGGGTGCCACTTGGTACACCGTGCCACCTTTGCCTAGTCTGTCCCAAGCCCACCCTGCCGGGTGCCACTCGGTAGAAAAATAGCACTACCTACAAACACCAGAAACTAGTTGCGACTCCTGGACAGAGATCAAGTCAGTTAATAAGTCGAGAGAGTCAATTAAGGATCCCAATGTGTGGTAGTATCGATTCATTGGACAACATACATAGAACTCAGTGCTTAAGGACGGTTCCAGTGAGACAACCCACCATGTACTCCTACATGGCCTCTCACCGCTACCTTTACCAAATCGTGTTCACACACTTCACTCTCAGCATCAGAACATAGATCACTGCACTCCAATTCATTCCTAATGAATCAGACCTAACACACTCTAAGCAATAGCAGGCATAGCATGGTAGGAACACAACATGGCTCAATCAACTCCTACATATGCTAGTGGGTTTCAACTATTTACTGTGGCAATGACAGGTCATGCAAAGGAATGGGTTCAACTACCGCAGCACAAAGTAGCAATTGAATCGTTGTTGTCCTAATGCAATAAATGAGAGCAGGAGCGAGAGAGTAGGATTGTATCGGAATGAACAAGGGGGTTTGCTTGCCTGGTAGATCAACAAGGAAGGCACTGCTCCTTAGACAGGTACTCTGGAACACTCTCCGGAGCAGGACCTATCGAGAAGGAACGGTGTCGACAATCAATACACAAGCATATGCAACAATATGATGCATGAACATGGCATGTAGATGTGATGCTGTTTGAGCTAATGCAACTAGCATTCTGTTTGAATAAAGTCCATTTGAACCAAGGGTTCAAATGCAACTCCAAACTTAACATTTATAAATGCCATTCATATGTTTTCACCTATACAGCAGGTTTAGGTTGGTTTGTCATGCATGAAACTAGTACAGATGGAAAGATTGCATTTTTTTGATAATTTTTCATATATAAATTATCTCAATCTGAGCTACGGTTGAATTTCTATGATTTATTGAAGTTTAAATCATTTTCTGGATTTTCTTGATTTAATTTAAATCCAGAAAATGGATAAGTGCGTCAGCATGACGTCATGCCTGTGTCAGCAGGTCAATGGGTCGGTCCAGGTCAAACCAGACCAGTGGGACCCATGTGTCAGTGACTGTGGCTAATCTTAAATTAAATTAAACCTAAACTTGTTTAATTAACGGGGCTGGCCCCACACGTCAGTGACACAGGGTGGTCAAACCCTGGTCAAACGGGGTCAAACCCGGTCAACCGGGGCTAACCCCACCGGCGACTCGACGGCGGCGAGGCCAGACGCGGCGACGGCCTGCGAAAATCGCCCTCCGGCGACCAAACGCGTGGCGGAGACCACCTACGCGATGCCCAGGCTCGCGCGCATCCAATGGTTCACGCGGGAGGCCGTGGGGTGGCCGGAGGCGACGGCGGCATCGACCTCGGCGGCGGCCGAAGTTCGACCGAGGAGGAGGTCGACTCTACGGGCTGCAGAACGCATGGCTCTTGCCTCCTAAGGCCTCTACGAGAGCTCACAAGGCCGTTGGGCATGGTGGGGTGGCCATGGGTTCGCCGGAATGTCGCCGGCGACGAGCTCGAACGGAGGTGAGCTTCGGCTCGTGCAGCCAGGGGGGCTAGAGGGCGCAGAAGGCCAGGGGAGAAGGGGGAGAAGATGGCGGGGCTCACAGCGGGCTCGCAGGGTTGCTCGGTGTGGCCGAGGACGCGCTGGAGACGGTGGAGTGGCGAAGACGATCTCCGGCGGCCAGAGGTGAAGAAGGTGACGATGGCGGCTCTCTAGGGCTTCCCGCGTCTCGCGACTTGGCGGAGATGACGAGGGCGATGTGGCGGAGATGTTGGACTTGTCGGAGAGGCGAGGCCGCGACGGTGGCTACGGCAACGACGAGTGGTGGCGACGGGCGCGTTCAGGCGGTTGGGAGAGAGAGAACCAGGGGAGGAGGGAGAGCGAGAGAGAGTGAGAGCGGTGCGGGGCGGCGCGTGGCGTCGCGCGGGGCATCCAGGCGACGAGGGGGAGAAGCAGGAGGTGGCGGGGGATGTGGCCGCGGGCGAGCGAGCGGGCGACACGCACAGTGCCAGTAGGCACGAGGAAGAAGACAGAGGAGGAGGCGGGCTGGGCTGCTGCTGGGCTGCACAGTAACGGGCTGCACAGGGAGGTAAGCGCTAGGTAGGTTCCCTTTTTCCTATTTCTTTTTCTATATTCTGATATTTGTTTTGATTTAATATAAATACTAAATCATTTTATTTACTTATGCCAATTTTTGTAGGAGCTAGTGGTATTATTCCAGAGCTCCTCATTAACTAGCATAATTTTTGGACATATATTATATATATAACAAATATATATCCAATGCAAATATTTATGCATTAATTTCAAATGCCCAAAATAAATACTTATGGGCTCTTAAAAATATTGGTTTGATTTTTATCTCTGTCCAATATTTTCAGAGAGCAACATGAGCATTTTCTTGGTTCTTTTTGGAGCAATTTTTATTTGGGTCATTTCCAGAAATGATCCTGAGGGTTTCACAAATCCCCATTTCAAAATTAAATGGAATTTAAACATGATGCACACATGACTAGCTAGCCTTGGGCATACCAGAACTAGGGATGTGACAAAGATCCCTACATTGCCATCATGGAACATCACATATTAAAGAAACTGTTTCAAATTCAGTGGCATTTAGTGCTATGTTCTGTACCACATCAGAAATATTTTCCCTTTTAATTTGCTGTGAATATATACATGTACGCACAAGCAGATTAACTATTGGACTGGTGCATCAGCATTACCATTCACACATTACAATGTACACTCATACATTTGTTTCGTACAGAGATTGGGAAAAACGAGTTTTGAAAAAAAAGACGCATCTACAGAATATATAATATGCATTGAAGAAAAAAAAGATTCATCTTGGTGAGCACTAATCGTTTGTTATAGATTCCTATGACTAAAATTGTGTCGGTGCTCTGATGAACGAATGATCTTCAAAATTGTGTTATGTGGAATTACACTAAATGATTGATTATTTTAGCAGGTATGGAGCATGTGTAGATGCACTTACATGGTGAGGAGCTCCATTTTTATCTAGAGGCTTATGACTCTTTCCAAGCATTTACTACTGGGTGCCATTTCTAGAGGTAAATTCATTA